>NW_027142805.1:0-151475 GCF_026170545.1 Melanerpes formicivorus
TGGATTTGGTGCTAGGTCTTTCCCTTTAGGTTTTACCCCAACAATGTTTTCATTAGTTTCGCTCACTCTGGAAATCAAGCATTTTACAGCAGGTTGGAGCAGCCTGTATCTCAGCACAGGAATAAGGTAGGGAAGAATTCTAAGGCTCATTTTGACTGCCTCCAGAAGTTAGATCAGATGGCAAATTGGATTTGGTGCTAGGTCTTTCCCTTTAGGTTTTACCCCAACAATGTTTTCATTAGTTTCGCTCACTCTCGAAATCAAGCATTTTACAGCAGGTTGGAGCAGCCTGTATCTCAGCACAGGAATAAGGTAGGGAAGAATTCTAAGGCTCATTTTGACTGCCTCCAGAAGTTAGATCAGATGGCAAATTGGATTTGGTGCTAGGTCTTTCCCTTTAGGTTTTACCCCAACAATGTTTTCATTAGTTTCGCTCACTCTCGAAATCAAGCATTTTACAGCAGGTTGGAGCAGCCTGTATCTCAGCACAGGAATAAGGTAGGGAAGAATTCTAAGGCTCATTTTGACTGCCTCCAGAAGTTAGATCAGATGGCAAATTGGATTTGGTGCTAGGTCTTTCCCTTTAGGTTTTACCCCAACAATGTTTTCATTAGTTTCGCTCACTCTCGAAATCAAGCATTTTACAGCAGGTTGGAGCAGCCTGTATCTCAGCACAGGAATAAGGTAGGGAAGAATTCTAAGGCTCATTTTGACTGCCTCCAGAAGTTAGATCAGATGGCAAATTGGATTTGGTGCTAGGTCTTTCCCTTTAGGTTTTACCCCAACAATGTTTTCATTAGTTTCGCTCACTCTCGAAATCAAGCATTTTACAGCAGGTTGGAGCAGCCTGTATCTCAGCACAGGAATAAGGTAGGGAAGAATTCTAAGGCTCATTTTGACTGCCTCCAGAAGTTAGATCAGATGGCAAATTGGATTTGGTGCTAGGTCTTTCCCTTTAGGTTTTACCCCAACAATGTTTTCATTAGTTTCGCTCACTCTCGAAATCAAGCATTTTACAGCAGGTTGGAGCAGCCTGTATCTCAGCACAGGAATAAGGTAGGGAAGAATTCTAAGGCTCATTTTGACTGCCTCCAGAAGTTAGATCAGATGGCAAATTGGATTTGGTGCTAGGTCTTTCCCTTTAGGTTTTACCCCAACAATGTTTTCATTAGTTTCGCTCACTCTCGAAATCAAGCATTTTACAGCAGGTTGGAGCAGCCTGTATCTCAGCACAGGAATAAGGTAGGGAAGAATTCTAAGGCTCATTTTGACTGCCTCCAGAAGTTAGATCAGATGGCAAATTGGATTTGGTGCTAGGTCTTTCCCTTTAGGTTTTACCCCAACAATGTTTTCATTAGTTTCGCTCACTCTCGAAATCAAGCATTTTACAGCAGGTTGGAGCAGCCTGTATCTCAGCACAGGAATAAGGTAGGGAAGAATTCTAAGGCTCATTTTGACTGCCTCCAGAAGTTAGATCAGATGGCAAATTGGATTTGGTGCTAGGTCTTTCCCTTTAGGTTTTACCCCAACAATGTTTTCATTAGTTTCGCTCACTCTCGAAATCAAGCATTTTACAGCAGGTTGGAGCAGCCTGTATCTCAGCACAGGAATAAGGTAGGGAAGAATTCTAAGGATCATTTTGACTGCCTCCAGAAGTTAGATCAGATGGCAAATTGGATTTGGTGCTAGGTCTTTCCCTTTAGGTTTTACCCCAACAATGTTTTCATTAGTTTCGCTCACTCTCGAAATCAAGCATTTTACAGCAGGTTGGAGCAGCCTGTATCTCAGCACAGGAATAAGGTAGGGAAGAATTCTAAGGCTCATTTTGACTGCCTCCAGAAGTTAGATCAGATGGCAAATTGGATTTGGTGCTAGGTCTTTCCCTTTAGGTTTTACCCCAACAATGTTTTCATTAGTTTCGCTCACTCTCGAAATCAAGCATTTTACAGCAGGTTGGAGCAGCCTGTATCTCAGCACAGGAATAAGGTAGGGAAGAATTCTAAGGCTCATTTTGACTGCCTCCAGAAGTTAGATCAGATGGCAAATTGGATTTGGTGCTAGGTCTTTCCCTTTAGGTTTTACCCCAACAATGTTTTCATTAGTTTCGCTCACTCTCGAAATCAAGCATTTTACAGCAGGTTGGAGCAGCCTGTATCTCAGCACAGGAATAAGGTAGGGAAGAATTCTAAGGCTCATTTTGACTGCCTCCAGAAGTTAGATCAGATGGCAAATTGGATTTGGTGCTAGTTTCCCTTTAGGTTTTACCCCAACAATGTTTTCATTAGTTTCGCTCACTCTCGAAATCAAGCATTTTACAGCAGGTTGGAGCAGCCTGTATCTCAGCACAGGAATAAGGTAGGGAAGAATTCTAAGGCTCATTTTGACTGCCTCCAGAAGTTAGATCAGATGGCAAATTGGATTTGGTGCTAGGTCTTTCCCTTTAGGTTTTACCCCAACAATGTTTTCATTAGTTTCGCTCACTCTCGAAATCAAGCATTTTACAGCAGGTTGGAGCAGCCTGTATCTCAGCACAGGAATAAGGTAGGGAAGAATTCTAAGGATCATTTTGACTGCCCTCAGAAGTTAGATCAGATGGCAAATTGGATTTGGTGCTAGGTCTTTCCCTTTAGGTTTTACCCCAACAATGTTTTCATTAGTTTCGCTCACTCTCGAAATCAAGCATTTTACAGCAGGTTGGAGCAGCCTGTATCTCAGCACAGGAATAAGGTAGGGAAGAATTCTAAGGATCATTTTGACTGCCTCCAGAAGTTAGATCAGATGGCAAATTGGATTTGGTGCTAGGTCTTTCCCTTTAGGTTTTACCCCAACAATGTTTTCATTAGTTTCGCTCACTCTCGAAATCAAGCATTTTACAGCAGGTTGGAGCAGCCTGTATCTCAGCACAGGAATAAGGTAGGGAAGAATTCTAAGGCTCATTTTGACTGCCTCCAGAAGTTAGATCAGATGGCAAATTGGATTTGGTGCTAGGTCTTTCCCTTTAGGTTTTACCCCCAACAATGTTTTCATTAGTTTCGCTCACTCTCGAAATCAAGCATTTTACAGCAGGTTGGAGCAGCCTGTATCTCAGCACAGGAATAAGGTAGGGAAGAATTCTAAGGCTCATTTTGACTGCCTCCAGAAGTTAGATCAGATGGCAAATTGGATTTGGTGCTAGGTCTTTCCCTTTAGGTTTTACCCCAACAATGTTTTCATTAGTTTCGCTCACTCTCGAAATCAAGCATTTTACAGCAGGTTGGAGCAGCCTGTATCTCAGCACAGGAATAAGGTAGGGAAGAATTCTAAGGCTCATTTTGACTGCCTCCAGAAGTTAGATCAGATGGCAAATTGGATTTGGTGCTAGGTCTTTCCCTTTAGGTTTTTACCCCAACAATGTTTTCATTAGTTTCGCTCACTCTCGAAATCAAGCATTTTACAGCAGGTTGGAGCAGCCTGTATCTCAGCACAGGAATAAGGTAGGGAAGAATTCTAAGGCTCATTTTGACTGCCTCCAGAAGTTAGATCAGATGGCAAATTGGATTTGGTGCTAGGTCTTTCCCTTTAGGTTTTACCCCAACAATGTTTTCATTAGTTTCGCTCACTCTCGAAATCAAGCATTTTACAGCAGGTTGGAGCAGCCTGTATCTCAGCACAGGAATAAGGTAGGGAAGAATTCTAAGGCTCATTTTGACTGCCTCCAGAAGTTAGATCAGATGGCAAATTGGATTTGGTGCTAGGTCTTTCCCTTTAGGTTTTACCCCAACAATGTTTTCATTAGTTTCGCTCACTCTCGAAATCAAGCATTTTACAGCAGGTTGGAGCAGCCTGTATCTCAGCACAGGAATAAGGTAGGGAAGAATTCTAAGGCTCATTTTGACTGCCTCCAGAAGTTAGATCAGATGGCAAATTGGATTTGGTGCTAGGTCTTTCCCTTTAGGTTTTACCCCAACAATGTTTTCATTAGTTTCGCTCACTCTCGAAATCAAGCATTTTACAGCAGGTTGGAGCAGCCTGTATCTCAGCACAGGAATAAGGTAGGGAAGAATTCTAAGGCTCATTTTGACTGCCTCCAGAAGTTAGATCAGATGGCAAATTGGATTTGGTGCTAGGTCTTTCCCTTTAGGTTTTACCCCAACAATGTTTTCATTAGTTTCGCTCACTCTGGAAATCAAGCATTTTACAGCAGGTTGGAGCAGCCTGTATCTCAGCACAGGAATAAGGTAGGGAAGAATTCTAAGGCTCATTTTGACTGCCTCCAGAAGTTAGATCAGATGGCAAATTGGATTTGGTGCTAGGTCTTTCCCTTTAGGTTTTTACCCCAACAATGTTTTCATTAGTTTCGCTCACTCTCGAAATCAAGCATTTTACAGCAGGTTGGAGCAGCCTGTATCTCAGCACAGGAATAAGGTAGGGAAGAATTCTAAGGCTCATTTTGACTGCCTCCAGAAGTTAGATCAGATGGCAAATTGGATTTGGTGCTAGGTCTTTCCCTTTAGGTTTTACCCCAACAATGTTTTCATTAGTTTCGCTCACTCTCGAAATCAAGCATTTTACAGCAGGTTGGAGCAGCCTGTATCTCAGCACAGGAATAAGGTAGGGAAGAATTCTAAGGCTCATTTTGACTGCCTCCAGAAGTTAGATCAGATGGCAAATTGGATTTGGTGCTAGGTCTTTCCCTTTAGGTTTTACCCCAACAATGTTTTCATTAGTTTCGCTCACTGTCGAAATCAAGCATTTTACAGCAGGTTGGAGCAGCCTGTATCTCAGCACAGGAATAAGGTAGGGAAGAATTCTAAGGCTCATTTTGACTGCCTCCAGAAGTTAGATCAGATGGCAAATTGGATTTGGTGCTAGGTCTTTCCCTTTAGGTTTTACCCCAACAATGTTTTCATTAGTTTCGCTCACTCTCGAAATCAAGCATTTTACAGCAGGTTGGAGCAGCCTGTATCTCAGCACAGGAATAAGGTAGGGAAGAATTCTAAGGCTCATTTTGACTGCCTCCAAGTTAGATCAGATGGCAAATTGGATTTGGTGCTAGGTCTTTCCCTTTAGGTTTTACCCCCAACAATGTTTTCATTAGTTTCGCTCACTCTCGAAATCAAGCATTTTACAGCAGGTTGGAGCAGCCTGTATCTCAGCACAGGAATAAGGTAGGGAAGAATTCTAAGGCTCATTTTGACTGCCTCCAGAAGTTAGATCAGGTGGCAAATTGGATTTGGTGCTAGGTCTTTCCCTTTAGGTTTTACCCCCAACAATGTTTTCATTAGTTTCGCTCACTCTCGAAATCAAGCATTTTACAGCAGGTTGGAGCAGCCTGTATCTCAGCACAGGAATAAGGTAGGGAAGAATTCTAAGGCTCATTTTGACTGCCTCCAGAAGTTAGATCAGATGGCAAATTGGATTTGGTGCTAGGTCTTTCCCTTTAGGTTTTACCCCAACAATGTTTTCATTAGTTTCGCTCACTCTCGAAATCAAGCATTTTACAGCAGGTTGGAGCAGCCTGTATCTCAGCACAGGAATAAGGTAGGGAAGAATTCTAAGGCTCATTTTGACTGCCTCCAGAAGTTAGATCAGATGGCAAATTGGATTTGGTGCTAGGTCTTTCCCTTTAGGTTTTACCCCAACAATGTTTTCATTAGTTTCGCTCACTCTCGAAATCAAGCATTTTACAGCAGGTTGGAGCAGCCTGTATCTCAGCACAGGAATAAGGTAGGGAAGAATTCTAAGGCTCATTTTGACTGCCTCCAGAAGTTAGATCAGATGGCAAATTGGATTTGGTGCTAGGTCTTTCCCTTTAGGTTTTACCCCAACAATGTTTTCATTAGTTTCGCTCACTCTCGAAATCAAGCATTTTACAGCAGGTTGGAGCAGCCTGTATCTCAGCACAGGAATAAGGTAGGGAAGAATTCTAAGGATCATTTTGACTGCCTCCAGAAGTTAGATCAGATGGCAAATTGGATTTGGTGCTAGGTCTTTCCCTTTAGGTTTTACCCCAACAATGTTTTCATTAGTTTCGCTCACTCTCGAAATCAAGCATTTTACAGCAGGTTGGAGCAGCCTGTATCTCAGCACAGGAATAAGGTAGGGAAGAATTCTAAGGCTCATTTTGACTGCCTCCAGAAGTTAGATCAGATGGCAAATTGGATTTGGTGCTAGGTCTTTCCCTTTAGGATTTACCCCAACAATGTTTTCATTAGTTTCGCTCACTCTCGAAATCAAGCATTTTACAGCAGGTTGGAGCAGCCTGTATCTCAGCACAGGAATAAGGTAGGGAAGAATTCTAAGGCTCATTTTGACTGCCTCCAGAAGTTAGATCAGATGGCAAATTGGATTTGGTGCTAGGTCTTTCCCTTTAGGTTTTACCCCAACAATGTTTTCATTAGTTTCGCTCACTCTCGAAATCAAGCATTTTACAGCAGGTTGGAGCAGCCTGTATCTCAGCACAGGAATAAGGTAGGGAAGAATTCTAAGGCTCATTTTGACTGCCTCCAGAAGTTAGATCAGGTGGCAAATTGGATTTGGTGCTAGGTCTTTCCCTTTAGGTTTTACCCCAACAATGTTTTCATTAGTTTCGCTCACTCTCGAAATCAAGCATTTTACAGCAGGTTGGAGCAGCCTGTATCTCAGCACAGGAATAAGGTAGGGAAGAATTCTAAGGCTCATTTTGACTGCCTCCAGAAGTTAGATCAGATGGCAAATTGGATTTGGTGCTAGGTCTTTCCCTTTAGGTTTTACCCCAACAATGTTTTCATTAGTTTCGCTCACTCTCGAAATCAAGCATTTTACAGCAGGTTGGAGCAGCCTGTATCTCAGCACAGGAATAAGGTAGGGAAGAATTCTAAGGCTCATTTTGACTGCCTCCAGAAGTTAGATCAGATGGCAAATTGGATTTGGTGCTAGGTCTTTCCCTTTAGGTTTTACCCCAACAATGTTTTCATTAGTTTCGCTCACTCTCGAAATCAAGCATTTTACAGCAGGTTGGAGCAGCCTGTATCTCAGCACAGGAATAAGGTAGGGAAGAATTCTAAGGCTCATTTTGACTGCCTCCAGAAGTTAGATCAGATGGCAAATTGGATTTGGTGCTAGGTCTTTCCCTTTAGGTTTTACCCCAACAATGTTTTCATTAGTTTCGCTCACTCTCGAAATCAAGCATTTTACAGCAGGTTGGAGCAGCCTGTATCTCAGCACAGGAATAAGGTAGGGAAGAATTCTAAGGCTCATTTTGACTGCCTCCAGAAGTTAGATCAGGTGGCAAATTGGATTTGGTGCTAGGTCTTTCCCTTTAGGTTTTACCCCAACAATGTTTTCATTAGTTTCGCTCACTCTCGAAATCAAGCATTTTACAGCAGGTTGGAGCAGCCTGTATCTCAGCACAGGAATAAGGTAGGGAAGAATTCTAAGGCTCATTTTGACTGCCTCCAGAAGTTAGATCAGATGGCAAATTGGATTTGGTGCTAGGTCTTTCCCTTTAGGTTTTACCCCAACAATGTTTTCATTAGTTTCGCTCACTCTCGAAATCAAGCATTTTACAGCAGGTTGGAGCAGCCTGTATCTCAGCACAGGAATAAGGTAGGGAAGAATTCTAAGGCTCATTTTGACTGCCTCCAGAAGTTAGATCAGATGGCAAATTGGATTTGGTGCTAGGTCTTTCCCTTTAGGTTTTACCCCAACAATGTTTTCATTAGTTTCGCTCACTCTCGAAATCAAGCATTTTACAGCAGGTTGGAGCAGCCTGTATCTCAGCACAGGAATAAGGTAGGGAAGAATTCTAAGGCTCATTTTGACTGCCTCCAGAAGTTAGATCAGATGGCAAATTGGATTTGGTGCTAGGTCTTTCCCTTTAGGTTTTACCCCAACAATGTTTTCATTAGTTTCGCTCACTCTCGAAATCAAGCATTTTACAGCAGGTTGGAGCAGCCTGTATCTCAGCACAGGAATAAGGTAGGGAAGAATTCTAAGGCTCATTTTGACTGCCTCCAGAAGTTAGATCAGATGGCAAATTGGATTTGGTGCTAGGTCTTTCCCTTTAGGTTTTACCCCAACAATGTTTTCATTAGTTTCGCTCACTCTGGAAATCAAGCATTTTACAGCAGGTTGGAGCAGCCTGTATCTCAGCACAGGAATAAGGTAGGGAAGAATTCTAAGGCTCATTTTGACTGCCTCCAGAAGTTAGATCAGATGGCAAATTGGATTTGGTGCTAGGTCTTTCCCTTTAGGTTTTACCCCAACAATGTTTTCATTAGTTTCGCTCACTCTCGAAATCAAGCATTTTACAGCAGGTTGGAGCAGCCTGTATCTCAGCACAGGAATAAGGTAGGGAAGAATTCTAAGGCTCATTTTGACTGCCTCCAGAAGTTAGATCAGATGGCAAATTGGATTTGGTGCTAGGTCTTTCCCTTTAGGTTTTACCCCAACAATGTTTTCATTAGTTTCGCTCACTCTGGAAATCAAGCATTTTACAGCAGGTTGGAGCAGCCTGTATCTCAGCACAGGAATAAGGTAGGGAAGAATTCTAAGGCTCATTTTGACTGCCTCCAGAAGTTAGATCAGATGGCAAATTGGATTTGGTGCTAGGTCTTTCCCTTTAGGTTTTACCCCAACAATGTTTTCATTAGTTTCGCTCACTCTCGAAATCAAGCATTTTACAGCAGGTTGGAGCAGCCTGTATCTCAGCACAGGAATAAGGTAGGGAAGAATTCTAAGGCTCATTTTGACTGCCTCCAGAAGTTAGATCAGATGGCAAATTGGATTTGGTGCTAGGTCTTTCCCTTTAGGTTTTACCCCAACAATGTTTTCATTAGTTTCGCTCACTCTCGAAATCAAGCATTTTACAGCAGGTTGGAGCAGCCTGTATCTCACCACAGGAATAAGGTAGGGAAGAATTCTAAGGCTCATTTTGACTGCCTCCAGAAGTTAGATCAGATGGCAAATTGGATTTGGTGCTAGGTCTTTCCCTTTAGGTTTTACCCCAACAATGTTTTCATTAGTTTCGCTCACTCTCGAAATCAAGCATTTTACAGCAGGTTGGAGCAGCCTGTATCTCAGCACAGGAATAAGGTAGGGAAGAATTCTAAGGATCATTTTGACTGCCTCCAGAAGTTAGATCAGATGGCAAATTGGATTTGGTGCTAGGTCTTTCCCTTTAGGTTTTACCCCAACAATGTTTTCATTAGTTTCGCTCACTCTCGAAATCAAGCATTTTACAGCAGGTTGGAGCAGCCTGTATCTCAGCACAGGAATAAGGTAGGGAAGAATTCTAAGGATCATTTTGACTGCCTCCAGAAGTTAGATCAGATGGCAAATTGGATTTGGTGCTAGGTCTTTCCCTTTAGGTTTTACCCCAACAATGTTTTCATTAGTTTCGCTCACTCTCGAAATCAAGCATTTTACAGCAGGTTGGAGCAGCCTGTATCTCAGCACAGGAATAAGGTAGGGAAGAATTCTAAGGCTCATTTTGACTGCCTCCAGAAGTTAGATCAGATGGCAAATTGGATTTGGTGCTAGGTCTTTCCCTTTAGGTTTTACCCCAACAATGTTTTCATTAGTTTCGCTCACTCTCGAAATCAAGCATTTTACAGCAGGTTGGAGCAGCCTGTATCTCAGCACAGGAATAAGGTAGGGAAGAATTCTAAGGATCATTTTGACTGCCTCCAGAAGTTAGATCAGATGGCAAATTGGATTTGGTGCTAGGTCTTTCCCTTTAGGTTTTACCCCAACAATGTTTTCATTAGTTTCGCTCACTCTCGAAATCAAGCATTTTACAGCAGGTTGGAGCAGCCTGTATCTCAGCACAGGAATAAGGTAGGGAAGAATTCTAAGGCTCATTTTGACTGCCTCCAGAAGTTAGATCAGATGGCAAATTGGATTTGGTGCTAGGTCTTTCCCTTTAGGTTTTACCCCAACAATGTTTTCATTAGTTTCGCTCACTCTCGAAATCAAGCATTTTACAGCAGGTTGGAGCAGCCTGTATCTCAGCACAGGAATAAGGTAGGGAAGAATTCTAAGGCTCATTTTGACTGCCTCCAGAAGTTAGATCAGATGGCAAATTGGATTTGGTGCTAGGTCTTTCCCTTTAGGTTTTACCCCAACAATGTTTTCATTAGTTTCGCTCACTCTCGAAATCAAGCATTTTACAGCAGGTTGGAGCAGCCTGTATCTCACCACAGGAATAAGGTAGGGAAGAATTCTAAGGCTCATTTTGACTGCCTCCAGAAGTTAGATCAGATGGCAAATTGGATTTGGTGCTAGGTCTTTCCCTTTAGGTTTTACCCCAACAATGTTTTCATTAGTTTCGCTCACTCTCGAAATCAAGCATTTTACAGCAGGTTGGAGCAGCCTGTATCTCAGCACAGGAATAAGGTAGGGAAGAATTCTAAGGCTCATTTTGACTGCCTCCAGAAGTTAGATCAGATGGCAAATTGGATTTGGTGCTAGGTCTTTCCCTTTAGGTTTTACCCCAACAATGTTTTCATTAGTTTCGCTCACTCTCGAAATCAAGCATTTTACAGCAGGTTGGAGCAGCCTGTATCTCAGCACAGGAATAAGGTAGGGAAGAATTCTAAGGCTCATTTTGACTGCCTCCAGAAGTTAGATCAGATGGCAAATTGGATTTGGTGCTAGGTCTTTCCCTTTAGGTTTTACCCCAACAATGTTTTCATTAGTTTCGCTCACTCTCGAAATCAAGCATTTTACAGCAGGTTGGAGCAGCCTGTATCTCAGCACAGGAATAAGGTAGGGAAGAATTCTAAGGATCATTTTGACTGCCTCCAGAAGTTAGATCAGATGGCAAATTGGATTTGGTGCTAGGTCTTTCCCTTTAGGTTTTACCCCAACAATGTTTTCATTAGTTTCGCTCACTCTCGAAATCAAGCATTTTACAGCAGGTTGGAGCAGCCTGTATCTCAGCACAGGAATAAGGTAGGGAAGAATTCTAAGGATCATTTTGACTGCCTCCAGAAGTTAGATCAGATGGCAAATTGGATTTGGTGCTAGGTCTTTCCCTTTAGGTTTTACCCCAACAATGTTTTCATTAGTTTCGCTCACTCTCGAAATCAAGCATTTTACAGCAGGTTGGAGCAGCCTGTATCTCAGCAAAGGAATAAGGTAGGGAAGAATTCTAAGGATCATTTTGACTGCCTCCAGAAGTTAGATCAGATGGCAAATTGGATTTGGTGCTAGGTCTTTCCCTTTAGGTTTTACCCCAACAATGTTTTCATTAGTTTCGCTCACTCTCGAAATCAAGCATTTTACAGCAGGTTGGAGCAGCCTGTATCTCAGCACAGGAATAAGGTAGGGAAGAATTCTAAGGCTCATTTTGACTGCCTCCAGAAGTTAGATCAGATGGCAAATTGGATTTGGTGCTAGGTCTTTCCTTTTAGGTTTTACCCCAACAATGTTTTCATTAGTTTCGCTCACTCTCGAAATCAAGCATTTTACAGCAGGTTGGAGCAGCCTGTATCTCAGCACAGGAATAAGGTAGGGAAGAATTCTAAGGATCATTTTGACTGCCTCCAGAAGTTAGATCAGATGGCAAATTGGATTTGGTGCTAGGTCTTTCCCTTTAGGTTTTACCCCAACAATGTTTTCATTAGTTTCGCTCACTCTCGAAATCAAGCATTTTACAGCAGGTTGGAGCAGCCTGTATCTCAGCACAGGAATAAGGTAGGGAAGAATTCTAAGGCTCGTTTTGACTGCCTCCAGAAGTTAGATCAGATGGCAAATTGGATTTGGTGCTAGGTCTTTCCCTTTAGGTTTTACCCCAACAATGTTTTCATTAGTTTCGCTCACTCTCGAAATCAAGCATTTTACAGCAGGTTGGAGCAGCCTGTATCTCAGCACAGGAATAAGGTAGGGAAGAATTCTAAGGCTCATTTTGACTGCCTCCAGAAGTTAGATCAGATGGCAAATTGGATTTGGTGCTAGGTCTTTCCCTTTAGGTTTTACCCCAACAATGTTTTCATTAGTTTCGCTCACTCTCGAAATCAAGCATTTTACAGCAGGTTGGAGCAGCCTGTATCTCAGCACAGGAATAAGGTAGGGAAGAATTCTAAGGATCATTTTGACTGCCTCCAGAAGTTAGATCAGATGGCAAATTGGATTTGGTGCTAGGTCTTTCCCTTTAGGTTTTACCCCAACAATGTTTTCATTAGTTTCGCTCACTCTCGAAATCAAGCATTTTACAGCAGGTTGGAGCAGCCTGTATCTCAGCACAGGAATAAGGTAGGGAAGAATTCTAAGGATCATTTTGACTGCCTCCAGAAGTTAGATCAGATGGCAAATTGGATTTGGTGCTAGGTCTTTCCCTTTAGGTTTTACCCCAACAATGTTTTCATTAGTTTCGCTCACTCTCGAAATCAAGCATTTTACAGCAGGTTGGAGCAGCCTGTATCTCAGCACAGGAATAAGGTAGGGAAGAATTCTAAGGCTCATTTTGACTGCCTCCAGAAGTTAGATCAGATGGCAAATTGGATTTGGTGCTAGGTCTTTCCCTTTAGGTTTTACCCCAACAATGTTTTCATTAGTTTCGCTCACTCTCGAAATCAAGCATTTTACAGCAGGTTGGAGCAGCCTGTATCTCAGCACAGGAATAAGGTAGGGAAGAATTTTAAGGCTCATTTTGACTGCCTCCAGAAGTTAGATCAGATGGCAAATTGGATTTGGTGCTAGGTCTTTCCCTTTAGGTTTTACCCCAACAATGTTTTCATTAGTTTCGCTCACTCTCGAAATCAAGCATTTTACAGCAGGTTGGAGCAGCCTGTATCTCAGCACAGGAATAAGGTAGGGAAGAATTCTAAGGATCATTTTGACTGCCTCCAGAAGTTAGATCAGATGGCAAATTGGATTTGGTGCTAGGTCTTTCCCTTTAGGTTTTACCCCAACAATGTTTTCATTAGTTTCGCTCACTCTCGAAATCAAGCATTTTACAGCAGGTTGGAGCAGCCTGTATCTCAGCACAGGAATAAGGTAGGGAAGAATTCTAAGGCTCATTTTGACTGCCTCCAGAAGTTAGATCAGATGGCAAATTGGATTTGGTGCTAGGTCTTTCCCTTTAGGTTTTACCCCAACAATGTTTTCATTAGTTTCGCTCACTCTCGAAATCAAGCATTTTACAGCAGGTTGGAGCAGCCTGTATCTCAGCACAGGAATAAGGTAGGGAAGAATTCTAAGGCTCATTTTGACTGCCTCCAGAAGTTAGATCAGATGGCAAATTGGATTTGGTGCTAGGTCTTTCCCTTTAGGTTTTACCCCAACAATGTTTTCATTAGTTTCGCTCACTCTCGAAATCAAGCATTTTACAGCAGGTTGGAGCAGCCTGTATCTCAGCACAGGAATAAGGTAGGGAAGAATTCTAAGGCTCATTTTGACTGCCTCCAGAAGTTAGATCAGATGGCAAATTGGATTTGGTGCTAGGTCTTTCCCTTTAGGTTTTACCCCAACAATGTTTTCATTAGTTTCGCTCACTCTCGAAATCAAGCATTTTACAGCAGGTTGGAGCAGCCTGTATCTCAGCACAGGAATAAGGTAGGGAAGAATTCTAAGGCTCATTTTGACTGCCTCCAGAAGTTAGATCAGATGGCAAATTGGATTTGGTGCTAGGTCTTTCCCTTTAGGTTTTACCCCAACAATGTTTTCATTAGTTTCGCTCACTCTCGAAATCAAGCATTTTACAGCAGGTTGGAGCAGCCTGTATCTCAGCACAGGAATAAGGTAGGGAAGAATTCTAAGGCTCATTTTGACTGCCTCCAGAAGTTAGATCAGATGGCAAATTGGATTTGGTGCTAGGTCTTTCCCTTTAGGTTTTACCCCAACAATGTTTTCATTAGTTTCGCTCACTCTCGAAATCAAGCATTTTACAGCAGGTTGGAGCAGCCTGTATCTCAGCACAGGAATAAGGTAGGGAAGAATTCTAAGGCTCATTTTGACTGCCTCCAGAAGTTAGATCAGATGGCAAATTGGATTTGGTGCTAGGTCTTTCCCTTTAGGTTTTACCCCAACAATGTTTTCATTAGTTTCGCTCACTCTCGAAATCAAGCATTTTACAGCAGGTTGGAGCAGCCTGTATCTCAGCACAGGAATAAGGTAGGGAAGAATTCTAAGGCTCATTTTGACTGCCTCCAGAAGTTAGATCAGATGGCAAATTGGATTTGGTGCTAGGTCTTTCCCTTTAGGTTTTACCCCAACAATGTTTTCATTAGTTTCGCTCACTCTCGAAATCAAGCATTTTACAGCAGGTTGGAGCAGCCTGTATCTCAGCACAGGAATAAGGTAGGGAAGAATTCTAAGGCTCATTTTGACTGCCTCCAGAAGTTAGATCAGATGGCAAATTGGATTTGGTGCTAGGTCTTTCCCTTTAGGTTTTACCCCAACAATGTTTTCATTAGTTTCGCTCACTCTCGAAATCAAGCATTTTACAGCAGGTTGGAGCAGCCTGTATCTCAGCACAGGAATAAGGTAGGGAAGAATTCTAAGGATCATTTTGACTGCCTCCAGAAGTTAGATCAGATGGCAAATTGGATTTGGTGCTAGGTCTTTCCCTTTAGGTTTTACCCCAACAATGTTTTCATTAGTTTCGCTCACTCTCGAAATCAAGCATTTTACAGCAGGTTGGAGCAGCCTGTATCTCAGCACAGGAATAAGGTAGGGAAGAATTCTAAGGCTCATTTTGACTGCCTCCAGAAGTTAGATCAGATGGCAAATTGGATTTGGTGCTAGGTCTTTCCCTTTAGGTTTTACCCCAACAATGTTTTCATTAGTTTCGCTCACTCTCGAAATCAAGCATTTTACAGCAGGTTGGAGCAGCCTGTATCTCAGCACAGGAATAAGGTAGGGAAGAATTCTAAGGATCATTTTGACTGCCTCCAGAAGTTAGATCAGATGGCAAATTGGATTTGGTGCTAGGTCTTTCCCTTTAGGTTTTACCCCAACAATGTTTTCATTAGTTTCGCTCACTCTCGAAATCAAGCATTTTACAGCAGGTTGGAGCAGCCTGTATCTCAGCACAGGAATAAGGTAGGGAAGAATTCTAAGGCTCATTTTGACTGCCTCCAGAAGTTAGATCAGATGGCAAATTGGATTTGGTGCTAGGTCTTTCCCTTTAGGTTTTACCCCAACAATGTTTTCATTAGTTTCGCTCACTCTCGAAATCAAGCATTTTACAGCAGGTTGGAGCAGCCTGTATCTCAGCACAGGAATAAGGTAGGGAAGAATTCTAAGGATCATTTTGACTGCCTCCAGAAGTTAGATCAGATGGCAAATTGGATTTGGTGCTAGGTCTTTCCCTTTAGGTTTTACCCCAACAATGTTTTCATTAGTTTCGCTCACTCTCGAAATCAAGCATTTTACAGCAGGTTGGAGCAGCCTGTATCTCAGCACAGGAATAAGGTAGGGAAGAATTCTAAGGATCATTTTGACTGCCTCCAGAAGTTAGATCAGATGGCAAATTGGATTTGGTGCTAGGTCTTTCCCTTTAGGTTTTACCCCAACAATGTTTTCATTAGTTTCGCTCACTCTCGAAATCAAGCATTTTACAGCAGGTTGGAGCAGCCTGTATCTCAGCACAGGAATAAGGTAGGGAAGAATTCTAAGGATCATTTTGACTGCCTCCAGAAGTTAGATCAGATGGCAAATTGGATTTGGTGCTAGGTCTTTCCCTTTAGGTTTTACCCCAACAATGTTTTCATTAGTTTCGCTCACTCTCGAAATCAAGCATTTTACAGCAGGTTGGAGCAGCCTGTATCTCAGCACAGGAATAAGGTAGGGAAGAATTCAAATACTCATTTTGACTGCCTCCAGAAGTTAGATCAGATGGCAAATTGGATTTGGTGCTAGGTCTTTCCCTTTAGGTTTTACCCCAACAATGTTTTCATTAGTTTCGCTCACTCTCGAAATCAAGCATTTTACAGCAGGTTGGAGCAGCCTGTATCTCAGCACAGGAATAAGGTAGGGAAGAATTCAAATACTCATTTTGACTGCCTCCAGAAGTTAGATCAGATGGCAAATTGGATTTGGTGCTAGGTCTTTCCCTTTAGGTTTTACCCCAACAATGTTTTCATTAGTTTCGCTCACTCTCGAAATCAAGCATTTTACAGCAGGTTGGAGCAGCCTGTATCTCAGCACAGGAATAAGGTAGGGAAGAATTCTAAGGATCATTTTGACTGCCTCCAGAAGTTAGATCAGATGGCAAATTGGATTTGGTGCTAGGTCTTTCCCTTTAGGTTTTACCCCAACAATGTTTTCATTAGTTTCGCTCACTCTCGAAATCAAGCATTTTACAGCAGGTTGGAGCAGCCTGTATCTCAGCACAGGAATAAGGTAGGGAAGAATTCTAAGGCTCATTTTGACTGCCTCCAGAAGTTAGATCAGATGGCAAATTGGATTTGGTGCTAGGTCTTTCCCTTTAGATTTTACCCCAACAATGTTTTCATTAGTTTCGCTCACTCTCGAAATCAAGCATTTTACAGCAGGTTGGAGCAGCCTGTATCTCAGCACAGGAATAAGGTAGGGAAGAATTCTAAGGATCATTTTGACTGCCTCCAGAAGTTAGATCAGATGGCAAATTGGATTTGGTGCTAGGTCTTTCCCTTTAGGTTTTACCCCAACAATGTTTTCATTAGTTTCGCTCACTCTCGAAATCAAGCATTTTACAGCAGGTTGGAGCAGCCTGTATCTCAGCACAGGAATAAGGTAGGGAAGAATTCTAAGGATCATTTTGACTGCCTCCAGAAGTTAGATCAGATGGCAAATTGGATTTGGTGCTAGGTCTTTCCCTTTAGGTTTTACCCCAACAATGTTTTCATTAGTTTCGCTCACTCTCGAAATCAAGCATTTTACAGCAGGTTGGAGCAGCCTGTATCTCAGCACAGGAATAAGGTAGGGAAGAATTCTAAGGATCATTTTGACTGCCTCCAGAAGTTAGATCAGATGGCAAATTGGATTTGGTGCTAGGTCTTTCCCTTTAGGTTTTACCCCAACAATGTTTTCATTAGTTTCGCTCACTCTCGAAATCAAGCATTTTACAGCAGGTTGGAGCAGCCTGTATCTCAGCACAGGAATAAGGTAGGGAAGAATTCTAAGGATCATTTTGACTGCCTCCAGAAGTTAGATCAGATGGCAAATTGGATTTGGTGCTAGGTCTTTCCCTTTAGGTTTTACCCCAACAATGTTTTCATTAGCTTCGCTCACTCTCGAAATCAAGCATTTTACAGCAGGTTGGAGCAGCCTGTATCTCAGCACAGGAATAAGGTAGGGAAGAATTCTAAGGCTCATTTTGACTGCCTCCAGAAGTTAGATCAGATGGCAAATTGGATTTGGTGCTAGGTCTTTCCCTTTAGGTTTTACCCCAACAATGTTTTCATTAGTTTCGCTCACTCTCGAAATCAAGCATTTTACAGCAGGTTGGAGCAGCCTGTATCTCAGCACAGGAATAAGGTAGGGAAGAATTCTAAGGCTCATTTTGACTGCCTCCAGAAGTTAGATCAGATGGCAAATTGGATTTGGTGCTAGGTCTTTCCCTTTAGGTTTTACCCCAACAATGTTTTCATTAGTTTCGCTCACTCTCGAAATCAAGCATTTTACAGCAGGTTGGAGCAGCCTGTATCTCAGCACAGGAATAAGGTAGGGAAGAATTCTAAGGCTCATTTTGACTGCCTCCAGAAGTTAGATCAGATGGCAAATTGGATTTGGTGCTAGGTCTTTCCCTTTAGGTTTTACCCCAACAATGTTTTCATTAGTTTCGCTCACTCTCGAAATCAAGCATTTTACAGCAGGTTGGAGCAGCCTGTATCTCAGCACAGGAATAAGGTAGGGAAGAATTCTAAGGCTCATTTTGACTGCCTCCAGAAGTTAGATCAGATGGCAAATTGGATTTGGTGCTAGGTCTTTCCCTTTAGGTTTTACCCCAACAATGTTTTCATTAGTTTCGCTCACTCTCGAAATCAAGCATTTTACAGCAGGTTGGAGCAGCCTGTATCTCAGCACAGGAATAAGGTAGGGAAGAATTCTAAGGATCATTTTGACTGCCTCCAGAAGTTAGATCAGATGGCAAATTGGATTTGGTGCTAGGTCTTTCCCTTTAGGTTTTACCCCAACAATGTTTTCATTAGTTTCACTCACTCTCGAAATCAAGCATTTTACAGCAGGTTGGAGCAGCCTGTATCTCAGCACAGGAATAAGGTAGGGAAGAATTCTAAGGATCATTTTGACTGCCTCCAGAAGTTAGATCAGATGGCAAATTGGATTTGGTGCTAGGTCTTTCCCTTTAGGTTTTACCCCAACAATGTTTTCATTAGTTTCGCTCACTCTCGAAATCAAGCATTTTACAGCAGGTTGGAGCATCCTGTATCTCAGCAAAGGAATAAGGTAGGGAAGAATTCTAAGGATCATTTTGACTGCCTCCAGAAGTTAGATCAGATGGCAAATTGGATTTGGTGCTAGGTCTTTCCCTTTAGGTTTTACCCCAACAATGTTTTCATTAGTTTCGCTCACTCTCGAAATCAAGCATTTTACAGCAGGTTGGAGCAGCCTGTATCTCAGCACACGAATAAGGTAGGGAAGAATTCTAAGGATCATTTTGACTGCCTCCAGAAGTTAGATCAGATGGCAAATTGGATTTGGTGCTAGGTCTTTCCCTTTAGGTTTTACCCCAACAATGTTTTCATTAGTTTCGCTCACTCTCGAAATCAAGCATTTTACAGCAGGTTGGAGCAGCCTGTATCTCAGCACAGGAATAAGGTAGGGAAGAATTCTAAGGCTCATTTTGACTGCCTCCAGAAGTTAGATCAGATGGCAAATTGGATTTGGTGCTAGGTCTTTCCCTTTAGGTTTTACCCCAACAATGTTTTCATTAGTTTCGCTCACTCTCGAAATCAAGCATTTTACAGCAGGTTGGAGCAGCCTGTATCTCAGCACAGGAATAAGGTAGGGAAGAATTCTAAGGCTCATTTTGACTGCCTCCAGAAGTTAGATCAGATGGCAAATTGGATTTGGTGCTAGGTCTTTCCCTTTAGGTTTTACCCCAACAATGTTTTCATTAGTTTCGCTCACTCTCGAAATCAAGCATTTTACAGCAGGTTGGAGCAGCCTGTATCTCAGCACAGGAATAAGGTAGGGAAGAATTCTAAGGCTCATTTTGACTGCCTCCAGAAGTTAGATCAGATGGCAAATTGGATTTGGTGCTAGGTCTTTCCCTTTAGGTTTTACCCCAACAATGTTTTCATTAGTTTCGCTCACTCTCGAAATCAAGCATTTTACAGCAGGTTGGAGCAGCCTGTATCTCAGCACAGGAATAAGGTAGGGAAGAATTCTAAGGCTCATTTTGACTGCCTCCAGAAGTTAGATCAGATGGCAAATTGGATTTGGTGCTAGGTCTTTCCCTTTAGGTTTTACCCCAACAATGTTTTCATTAGTTTCGCTCACTCTCGAAATCAAGCATTTTACAGCAGGTTGGAGCAGCCTGTATCTCAGCACAGGAATAAGGTAGGGAAGAATTCTAAGGATCATTTTGACTGCCTCCAGAAGTTAGATCAGATGGCAAATTGGATTTGGTGCTAGGTCTTTCCCTTTAGGTTTTACCCCAACAATGTTTTCATTAGTTTCGCTCACTCTCGAAATCAAGCATTTTACAGCAGGTTGGAGCAGCCTGTATCTCAGCACAGGAATAAGGTAGGGAAGAATTCTAAGGATCATTTTGACTGCCTCCAGAAGTTAGATCAGATGGCAAATTGGATTTGGTGCTAGGTCTTTCCCTTTAGGTTTTACCCCAACAATGTTTTCATTAGTTTCGCTCACTCTCGAAATCAAGCATTTTACAGCAGGTTGGAGCAGCCTGTATCTCAGCAAAGGAATAAGGTAGGGAAGAATTCTAAGGATCATTTTGACTGCCTCCAGAAGTTAGATCAGATGGCAAATTGGATTTGGTGCTAGGTCTTTCCCTTTAGGTTTTACCCCAACAATGTTTTCATTAGTTTCGCTCACTCTCGAAATCAAGCATTTTACAGCAGGTTGGAGCAGCCTGTATCTCAGCACACGAATAAGGTAGGGAAGAATTCTAAGGATCATTTTGACTGCCTCCAGAAGTTAGATCAGATGGCAAATTGGATTTGGTGCTAGGTCTTTCCCTTTAGGTTTTACCCCAACAATGTTTTCATTAGTTTCGCTCACTCTCGAAATCAAGCATTTTACAGCAGGTTGGAGCAGCCTGTATCTCAGCACAGGAATAAGGTAGGGAAGAATTCTAAGGCTCATTTTGACTGCCTCCAGAAGTTAGATCAGATGGCAAATTGGATTTGGTGCTAGGTCTTTCCCTTTAGGTTTTACCCCAACAATGTTTTCATTAGTTTCGCTCACTCTCGAAATCAAGCATTTTACAGCAGGTTGGAGCAGCTTGTATCTCAGCACAGGAATAAGGTAGGGAAGAATTCTAAGGCTCATTTTGACTGCCTCCAGAAGTTAGATCAGATGGCAAATTGGATTTGGTGCTAGGTCTTTCCCTTTAGGTTTTACCCCAACAATGTTTTCATTAGTTTCGCTCACTCTCGAAATCAAGCATTTTACAGCAGGTTGGAGCAGCCTGTATCTCAGCACAGGAATAAGGTAGGGAAGAATTCTAAGGCTCGTTTTGACTGCCTCCAGAAGTTAGATCAGATGGCAAATTGGATTTGGTGCTAGGTCTTTCCCTTTAGGTTTTACCCCAACAATGTTTTCATTAGTTTCGCTCACTCTCGAAATCAAGCATTTTACAGCAGGTTGGAGCAGCCTGTATCTCAGCACAGGAATAAGGTAGGGAAGAATTCTAAGGCTCATTTTGACTGCCTCCAGAAGTTAGATCAGATGGCAAATTGGATTTGGTGCTAGGTCTTTCCCTTTAGGTTTTACCCCAACAATGTTTTCATTAGTTTCGCTCACTCTCGAAATCAAGCATTTTACAGCAGGTTGGAGCAGCCTGTATCTCAGCACAGGAATAAGGTAGGGAAGAATTCTAAGGATCATTTTGACTGCCTCCAGAAGTTAGATCAGATGGCAAATTGGATTTGGTGCTAGGTCTTTCCCTTTAGGTTTTACCCCAACAATGTTTTCATTAGTTTCGCTCACTCTCGAAATCAAGCATTTTACAGCAGGTTGGAGCAGCCTGTATCTCAGCACAGGAATAAGGTAGGGAAGAATTCTAAGGATCATTTTGACTGCCTCCAGAAGTTAGATCAGATGGCAAATTGGATTTGGTGCTAGGTCTTTCCCTTTAGGTTTTACCCCAACAATGTTTTCATTAGTTTCGCTCACTCTCGAAATCAAGCATTTTACAGCAGGTTGGAGCAGCCTGTATCTCAGCACAGGAATAAGGTAGGGAAGAATTCTAAGGCTCATTTTGACTGCCTCCAGAAGTTAGATCAGATGGCAAATTGGATTTGGTGCTAGGTCTTTCCCTTTAGGTTTTACCCCAACAATGTTTTCATTAGTTTCGCTCACTCTCGAAATCAAGCATTTTACAGCAGGTTGGAGCAGCCTGTATCTCAGCACAGGAATAAGGTAGGGAAGAATTCTAAGGCTCATTTTGACTGCCTCCAGAAGTTAGATCAGATGGCAAATTGGATTTGGTGCTAGGTCTTTCCCTTTAGGTTTTACCCCAACAATGTTTTCATTAGTTTCGCTCACTCTCGAAATCAAGCATTTTACAGCAGGTTGGAGCAGCCTGTATCTCAGCACAGGAATAAGGTAGGGAAGAATTCTAAGGCTCATTTTGACTGCCTCCAGAAGTTAGATCAGATGGCAAATTGGATTTGGTGCTAGGTCTTTCCCTTTAGGTTTTACCCCAACAATGTTTTCATTAGTTTCGCTCACTCTCGAAATCAAGCATTTTACAGCAGGTTGGAGCAGCCTGTATCTCAGCACAGGAATAAGGTAGGGAAGAATTCTAAGGCTCATTTTGACTGCCTCCAGAAGTTAGATCAGATGGCAAATTGGATTTGGTGCTAGGTCTTTCCCTTTAGGTTTTACCCCAACAATGTTTTCATTAGTTTCGCTCACTCTCGAAATCAAGCATTTTACAGCAGGTTGGAGCAGCCTGTATCTCAGCACAGGAATAAGGTAGGGAAGAATTCTAAGGCTCATTTTGACTGCCTCCAGAAGTTAGATCAGATGGCAAATTGGATTTGGTGCTAGGTCTTTCCCTTTAGGTTTTACCCCAACAATGTTTTCATTAGTTTCGCTCACTCTCGAAATCAAGCATTTTACAGCAGGTTGGAGCAGCCTGTATCTCAGCACAGGAATAAGGTAGGGAAGAATTCTAAGGCTCATTTTGACTGCCTCCAGAAGTTAGATCAGATGGCAAATTGGATTTGGTGCTAGGTCTTTCCCTTTAGGTTTTACCCCAACAATGTTTTCATTAGTTTCGCTCACTCTCGAAATCAAGCATTTTACAGCAGGTTGGAGCAGCCTGTATCTCAGCACAGGAATAAGGTAGGGAAGAATTCTAAGGCTCATTTTGACTGCCTCCAGAAGTTAGATCAGATGGCAAATTGGATTTGGTGCTAGGTCTTTCCCTTTAGGTTTTACCCCAACAATGTTTTCATTAGTTTCGCTCACTCTCGAAATCAAGCATTTTACAGCAGGTTGGAGCAGCCTGTATCTCAGCACAGGAATAAGGTAGGGAAGAATTCTAAGGATCATTTTGACTGCCTCCAGAAGTTAGATCAGATGGCAAATTGGATTTGGTGCTAGGTCTTTCCCTTTAGGTTTTACCCCAACAATGTTTTCATTAGTTTCGCTCACTCTCGAAATCAAGCATTTTACAGCAGGTTGGAGCAGCCTGTATCTCAGCACAGGAATAAGGTAGGGAAGAATTCTAAGGCTCATTTTGACTGCCTCCAGAAGTTAGATCAGATGGCAAATTGGATTTGGTGCTAGGTCTTTCCCTTTAGGTTTTACCCCAACAATGTTTTCATTAGTTTCGCTCACTCTCGAAATCAAGCATTTTACAGCAGGTTGGAGCAGCCTGTATCTCAGCACAGGAATAAGGTAGGGAAGAATTCTAAGGCTCATTTTGACTGCCTCCAGAAGTTAGATCAGATGGCAAATTGGATTTGGTGCTAGGTCTTTCCCTTTAGGTTTTACCCCAACAATGTTTTCATTAGTTTCGCTCACTCTCGAAATCAAGCATTTTACAGCAGGTTGGAGCAGCCTGTATCTCAGCACAGGAATAAGGTAGGGAAGAATTCTAAGGATCATTTTGACTGCCTCCAGAAGTTAGATCAGATGGCAAATTGGATTTGGTGCTAGGTCTTTCCCTTTAGGTTTTACCCCAACAATGTTTTCATTAGTTTCGCTCACTCTCGAAATCAAGCATTTTACAGCAGGTTGGAGCAGCCTGTATCTCAGCACAGGAATAAGGTAGGGAAGAATTCTAAGGCTCATTTTGACTGCCTCCAGAAGTTAGATCAGATGGCAAATTGGATTTGGTGCTAGGTCTTTCCCTTTAGGTTTTACCCCAACAATGTTTTCATTAGTTTCGCTCACTCTCGAAATCAAGCATTTTACAGCAGGTTGGAGCAGCCTGTATCTCAGCACAGGAATAAGGTAGGGAAGAATTCTAAGGCTCATTTTGACTGCCTCCAGAAGTTAGATCAGATGGCAAATTGGATTTGGTGCTAGGTCTTTCCCTTTAGGTTTTACCCCAACAATGTTTTCATTAGTTTCGCTCACTCTCGAAATCAAGCATTTTACAGCAGGTTGGAGCAGCCTGTATCTCAGCACAGGAATAAGGTAGGGAAGAATTCTAAGGCTCATTTTGACTGCCTCCAGAAGTTAGATCAGATGGCAAATTGGATTTGGTGCTAGGTCTTTCCCTTTAGGTTTTACCCCAACAATGTTTTCATTAGTTTCGCTCACTCTCGAAATCAAGCATTTTACAGCAGGTTGGAGCAGCCTGTATCTCAGCACAGGAATAAGGTAGGGAAGAATTCTAAGGATCATTTTGACTGCCTCCAGAAGTTAGATCAGATGGCAAATTGGATTTGGTGCTAGGTCTTTCCCTTTAGGTTTTACCCCAACAATGTTTTCATTAGTTTCGCTCACTCTCGAAATCAAGCATTTTACAGCAGGTTGGAGCAGCCTGTATCTCAGCACAGGAATAAGGTAGGGAAGAATTCTAAGGCTCATTTTGACTGCCTCCAGAAGTTAGATCAGATGGCAAATTGGATTTGGTGCTAGGTCTTTCCCTTTAGGTTTTACCCCAACAATGTTTTCATTAGTTTCGCTCACTCTCGAAATCAAGCATTTTACAGCAGGTTGGAGCAGCCTGTATCTCAGCACAGGAATAAGGTAGGGAAGAATTCTAAGGATCATTTTGACTGCCTCCAGAAGTTAGATCAGATGGCAAATTGGATTTGGTGCTAGGTCTTTCCCTTTAGGTTTTACCCCAACAATGTTTTCATTAGTTTCGCTCACTCTCGAAATCAAGCATTTTACAGCAGGTTGGAGCAGCCTGTATCTCAGCACAGGAATAAGGTAGGGAAGAATTCTAAGGATCATTTTGACTGCCTCCAGAAGTTAGATCAGATGGCAAATTGGATTTGGTGCTAGGTCTTTCCCTTTAGGTTTTACCCCAACAATGTTTTCATTAGTTTCGCTCACTCTCGAAATCAAGCATTTTACAGCAGGTTGGAGCAGCCTGTATCTCAGCACAGGAATAAGGTAGGGAAGAATTCTAAGGCTCATTTTGACTGCCTCCAGAAGTTAGATCAGATGGCAAATTGGATTTGGTGCTAGGTCTTTCCCTTTAGGTTTTACCCCAACAATGTTTTCATTAGTTTCGCTCACTCTCGAAATCAAGCATTTTACAGCAGGTTGGAGCAGCCTGTATCTCAGCACAGGAATAAGGTAGGGAAGAATTCTAAGGCTCATTTTGACTGCCTCCAGAAGTTAGATCAGATGGCAAATTGGATTTGGTGCTAGGTCTTTCCCTTTAGGTTTTACCCCAACAATGTTTTCATTAGTTTCGCTCACTCTCGAAATCAAGCATTTTACAGCAGGTTGGAGCAGCCTGTATCTCAGCACAGGAATAAGGTAGGGAAGAATTCTAAGGCTCATTTTGACTGCCTCCAGAAGTTAGATCAGATGGCAAATTGGATTTGGTGCTAGGTCTTTCCCTTTAGATTTTACCCCAACAATGTTTTCATTAGTTTCGCTCACTCTCGAAATCAAGCATTTTACAGCAGGTTGGAGCAGCCTGTATCTCAGCACAGGAATAAGGTAGGGAAGAATTCTAAGGATCATTTTGACTGCCTCCAGAAGTTAGATCAGATGGCAAATTGGATTTGGTGCTAGGTCTTTCCCTTTAGGTTTTACCCCAACAATGTTTTCATTAGTTTCGCTCACTCTCGAAATCAAGCATTTTACAGCAGGTTGGAGCAGCCTGTATCTCAGCACAGGAATAAGGTAGGGAAGAATTCTAAGGATCATTTTGACTGCCTCCAGAAGTTAGATCAGATGGCAAATTGGATTTGGTGCTAGGTCTTTCCCTTTAGGTTTTACCCCAACAATGTTTTCATTAGTTTCGCTCACTCTCGAAATCAAGCATTTTACAGCAGGTTGGAGCAGCCTGTATCTCAGCACAGGAATAAGGTAGGGAAGAATTCTAAGGATCATTTTGACTGCCTCCAGAAGTTAGATCAGATGGCAAATTGGATTTGGTGCTAGGTCTTTCCCTTTAGGTTTTACCCCAACAATGTTTTCATTAGTTTCGCTCACTCTCGAAATCAAGCATTTTACAGCAGGTTGGAGCAGCCTGTATCTCAGCACAGGAATAAGGTAGGGAAGAATTCTAAGGCTCATTTTGACTGCCTCCAGAAGTTAGATCAGATGGCAAATTGGATTTGGTGCTAGGTCTTTCCCTTTAGGTTTTACCCCAACAATGTTTTCATTAGTTTCGCTCACTCTCGAAATCAAGCATTTTACAGCAGGTTGGAGCAGCCTGTATCTCAGCACAGGAATAAGGTAGGGAAGAATTCTAAGGCTCATTTTGACTGCCTCCAGAAGTTAGATCAGATGGCAAATTGGATTTGGTGCTAGGTCTTTCCCTTTAGGTTTTACCCCAACAATGTTTTCATTAGTTTCGCTCACTCTCGAAATCAAGCATTTTACAGCAGGTTGGAGCAGCCTGTATCTCAGCACAGGAATAAGGTAGGGAAGAATTCTAAGGCTCATTTTGACTGCCTCCAGAAGTTAGATCAGATGGCAAATTGGATTTGGTGCTAGGTCTTTCCCTTTAGGTTTTACCCCAACAATGTTTTCATTAGTTTCGCTCACTCTCGAAATCAAGCATTTTACAGCAGGTTGGAGCAGCCTGTATCTCAGCACAGGAATAAGGTAGGGAAGAATTCTAAGGATCATTTTGACTGCCTCCAGAAGTTAGATCAGATGGCAAATTGGATTTGGTGCTAGGTCTTTCCCTTTAGGTTTTACCCCAACAATGTTTTCATTAGTTTCGCTCACTCTCGAAATCAAGCATTTTACAGCAGGTTGGAGCAGCCTGTATCTCAGCACAGGAATAAGGTAGGGAAGAATTCTAAGGCTCATTTTGACTGCCTCCAGAAGTTAGATCAGATGGCAAATTGGATTTGGTGCTAGGTCTTTCCCTTTAGGTTTTACCCCAACAATGTTTTCATTAGTTTCGCTCACTCTCGAAATCAAGCATTTTACAGCAGGTTGGAGCAGCCTGTATCTCAGCACAGGAATAAGGTAGGGAAGAATTCTAAGGCTCATTTTGACTGCCTCCAGAAGTTAGATCAGATGGCAAATTGGATTTGGTGCTAGGTCTTTCCCTTTAGGTTTTACCCCAACAATGTTTTCATTAGTTTCGCTCACTCTCGAAATCAAGCATTTTACAGCAGGTTGGAGCAGCCTGTATCTCAGCACAGGAATAAGGTAGGGAAGAATTCTAAGGATCATTTTGACTGCCTCCAGAAGTTAGATCAGATGGCAAATTGGATTTGGTGCTAGGTCTTTCCCTTTAGGTTTTACCCCAACAATGTTTTCATTAGTTTCGCTCACTCTCGAAATCAAGCATTTTACAGCAGGTTGGAGCAGCCTGTATCTCAGCACAGGAATAAGGTAGGGAAGAATTCTAAGGATCATTTTGACTGCCTCCAGAAGTTAGATCAGATGGCAAATTGGATTTGGTGCTAGGTCTTTCCCTTTAGGTTTTACCCCAACAATGTTTTCATTAGTTTCGCTCACTCTCGAAATCAAGCATTTTACAGCAGGTTGGAGCAGCCTGTATCTCAGCACAGGAATAAGGTAGGGAAGAATTCTAAGGATCATTTTGACTGCCTCCAGAAGTTAGATCAGATGGCAAATTGGATTTGGTGCTAGGTCTTTCCCTTTAGGTTTTACCCCAACAATGTTTTCATTAGTTTCGCTCACTCTCGAAATCAAGCATTTTACAGCAGGTTGGAGCAGCCTGTATCTCAGCACAGGAATAAGGTAGGGAAGAATTCTAAGGATCATTTTGACTGCCTCCAGAAGTTAGATCAGATGGCAAATTGGATTTGGTGCTAGGTCTTTCCCTTTAGATTTTACCCCAACAATGTTTTCATTAGTTTCGCTCACTCTCGAAATCAAGCATTTTACAGCAGGTTGGAGCAGCCTGTATCTCAGCACAGGAATAAGGTAGGGAAGAATTCTAAGGCTCATTTTGACTGCCTCCAGAAGTTAGATCAGATGGCAAATTGGATTTGGTGCTAGGTCTTTCCCTTTAGGTTTTACCCCAACAATGTTTTCATTAGTTTCGCTCACTCTCGAAATCAAGCATTTTACAGCAGGTTGGAGCAGCCTGTATCTCAGCACAGGAATAAGGTAGGGAAGAATTCTAAGGCTCATTTTGACTGCCTCCAGAAGTTAGATCAGATGGCAAATTGGATTTGGTGCTAGGTCTTTCCCTTTAGGTTTTACCCCAACAATGTTTTCATTAGTTTCGCTCACTCTCGAAATCAAGCATTTTACAGCAGGTTGGAGCAGCCTGTATCTCAGCACAGGAATAAGGTAGGGAAGAATTCTAAGGATCATTTTGACTGCCTCCAGAAGTTAGATCAGATGGCAAATTGGATTTGGTGCTAGGTCTTTCCCTTTAGGTTTTACCCCAACAATGTTTTCATTAGTTTCGCTCACTCTCGAAATCAAGCATTTTACAGCAGGTTGGAGCAGCCTGTATCTCAGCACAGGAATAAGGTAGGGAAGAATTCTAAGGCTCATTTTGACTGCCTCCAGAAGTTAGATCAGATGGCAAATTGGATTTGGTGCTAGGTCTTTCCCTTTAGGTTTTACCCCAACAATGTTTTCATTAGTTTCGCTCACTCTCGAAATCAAGCATTTTACAGCAGGTTGGAGCAGCCTGTATCTCAGCACAGGAATAAGGTAGGGAAGAATTCTAAGGCTCATTTTGACTGCCTCCAGAAGTTAGATCAGATGGCAAATTGGATTTGGTGCTAGGTCTTTCCCTTTAGGTTTTACCCCAACAATGTTTTCATTAGTTTCGCTCACTCTCGAAATCAAGCATTTTACAGCAGGTTGGAGCAGCCTGTATCTCAGCACAGGAATAAGGTAGGGAAGAATTCTAAGGCTCATTTTGACTGCCTCCAGAAGTTAGATCAGATGGCAAATTGGATTTGGTGCTAGGTCTTTCCCTTTAGGTTTTACCCCAACAATGTTTTCATTAGTTTCGCTCACTCTCGAAATCAAGCATTTTACAGCAGGTTGGAGCAGCCTGTATCTCAGCACAGGAATAAGGTAGGGAAGAATTCTAAGGATCATTTTGACTGCCTCCAGAAGTTAGATCAGATGGCAAATTGGATTTGGTGCTAGGTCTTTCCCTTTAGGTTTTACCCCAACAATGTTTTCATTAGTTTCGCTCACTCTCGAAATCAAGCATTTTACAGCAGGTTGGAGCAGCCTGTATCTCAGCACAGGAATAAGGTAGGGAAGAATTCTAAGGCTCATTTTGACTGCCTCCAGAAGTTAGATCAGATGGCAAATTGGATTTGGTGCTAGGTCTTTCCCTTTAGGTTTTACCCCAACAATGTTTTCATTAGTTTCGCTCACTCTCGAAATCAAGCATTTTACAGCAGGTTGGAGCAGCCTGTATCTCAGCACAGGAATAAGGTAGGGAAGAATTCTAAGGCTCATTTTGACTGCCTCCAGAAGTTAGATCAGATGGCAAATTGGATTTGGTGCTAGGTCTTTCCCTTTAGGTTTTACCCCAACAATGTTTTCATTAGTTTCGCTCACTCTCGAAATCAAGCATTTTACAGCAGGTTGGAGCAGCCTGTATCTCAGCACAGGAATAAGGTAGGGAAGAATTCTAAGGATCATTTTGACTGCCTCCAGAAGTTAGATCAGATGGCAAATTGGATTTGGTGCTAGGTCTTTCCCTTTAGGTTTTACCCCAACAATGTTTTCATTAGTTTCGCTCACTCTCGAAATCAAGCATTTTACAGCAGGTTGGAGCAGCCTGTATCTCAGCACAGGAATAAGGTAGGGAAGAATTCTAAGGATCATTTTGACTGCCTCCAGAAGTTAGATCAGATGGCAAATTGGATTTGGTGCTAGGTCTTTCCCTTTAGGTTTTACCCCAACAATGTTTTCATTAGTTTCGCTCACTCTCGAAATCAAGCATTTTACAGCAGGTTGGAGCAGCCTGTATCTCAGCACAGGAATAAGGTAGGGAAGAATTCTAAGGATCATTTTGACTGCCTCCAGAAGTTAGATCAGATGGCAAATTGGATTTGGTGCTAGGTCTTTCCCTTTAGGTTTTACCCCAACAATGTTTTCATTAGTTTCGCTCACTCTCGAAATCAAGCATTTTACAGCAGGTTGGAGCAGCCTGTATCTCAGCACAGGAATAAGGTAGGGAAGAATTCTAAGGCTCATTTTGACTGCCTCCAGAAGTTAGATCAGATGGCAAATTGGATTTGGTGCTAGGTCTTTCCCTTTAGATTTTACCCCAACAATGTTTTCATTAGTTTCGCTCACTCTCGAAATCAAGCATTTTACAGCAGGTTGGAGCAGCCTGTATCTCAGCACAGGAATAAGGTAGGGAAGAATTCTAAGGCTCATTTTGACTGCCTCCAGAAGTTAGATCAGATGGCAAATTGGATTTGGTGCTAGGTCTTTCCCTTTAGGTTTTACCCCAACAATGTTTTCATTAGCTTCGCTCACTCTCGAAATCAAGCATTTTACAGCAGGTTGGAGCAGCCTGTATCTCAGCACAGGAATAAGGTAGGGAAGAATTCTAAGGCTCATTTTGACTGCCTCCAGAAGTTAGATCAGATGGCAAATTGGATTTGGTGCTAGGTCTTTCCCTTTAGGTTTTACCCCAACAATGTTTTCATTAGTTTCGCTCACTCTCGAAATCAAGCATTTTACAGCAGGTTGGAGCAGCCTGTATCTCAGCACAGGAATAAGGTAGGGAAGAATTCTAAGGCTCATTTTGACTGCCTCCAGAAGTTAGATCAGATGGCAAATTGGATTTGGTGCTAGGTCTTTCCCTTTAGGTTTTACCCCAACAATGTTTTCATTAGTTTCGCTCACTCTCGAAATCAAGCATTTTACAGCAGGTTGGAGCAGCCTGTATCTCAGCACAGGAATAAGGTAGGGAAGAATTCTAAGGCTCATTTTGACTGCCTCCAGAAGTTAGATCAGATGGCAAATTGGATTTGGTGCTAGGTCTTTCCCTTTAGGTTTTACCCCAACAATGTTTTCATTAGTTTCGCTCACTCTCGAAATCAAGCATTTTACAGCAGGTTGGAGCAGCCTGTATCTCAGCACAGGAATAAGGTAGGGAAGAATTCTAAGGCTCATTTTGACTGCCTCCAGAAGTTAGATCAGATGGCAAATTGGATTTGGTGCTAGGTCTTTCCCTTTAGGTTTTACCCCAACAATGTTTTCATTAGTTTCGCTCACTCTCGAAATCAAGCATTTTACAGCAGGTTGGAGCAGCCTGTATCTCAGCACAGGAATAAGGTAGGGAAGAATTCTAAGGATCATTTTGACTGCCTCCAGAAGTTAGATCAGATGGCAAATTGGATTTGGTGCTAGGTCTTTCCCTTTAGGTTTTACCCCAACAATGTTTTCATTAGTTTCGCTCACTCTCGAAATCAAGCATTTTACAGCAGGTTGGAGCAGCCTGTATCTCAGCACAGGAATAAGGTAGGGAAGAATTCTAAGGCTCATTTTGACTGCCTCCAGAAGTTAGATCAGATGGCAAATTGGATTTGGTGCTAGGTCTTTCCCTTTAGGTTTTACCCCAACAATGTTTTCATTAGTTTCGCTCACTCTCGAAATCAAGCATTTTACAGCAGGTTGGAGCAGCCTGTATCTCAGCACAGGAATAAGGTAGGGAAGAATTCTAAGGATCATTTTGACTGCCTCCAGAAGTTAGATCAGATGGCAAATTGGATTTGGTGCTAGGTCTTTCCCTTTAGGTTTTACCCCAACAATGTTTTCATTAGTTTCGCTCACTCTCGAAATCAAGCATTTTACAGCAGGTTGGAGCAGCCTGTATCTCAGCACAGGAATAAGGTAGGGAAGAATTCTAAGGATCATTTTGACTGCCCTCCAGAAGTTAGGTCAGATGGCAAATTGGATTTGGTGCTAGGTCTTTCCCTTTAGGTTTTACCCCAACAATGTTTTCATTAGTTTCGCTCACTCTCGAAATCAAGCATTTTACAGCAGGTTGGAGCAGCCTGTATCTCAGCACAGGAATAAGGTAGGGAAGAATTCTAAGGCTCATTTTGACTGCCTCCAGAAGTTAGATCAGATGGCAAATTGGATTTGGTGCTAGGTCTTTCCCTTTAGGTTTTACCCCAACAATGTTTTCATTAGCTTCGCTCACTCTCGAAATCAAGCATTTTACAGCAGGTTGGAGCAGCCTGTATCTCAGCACAGGAATAAGGTAGGGAAGAATTCTAAGGATCATTTTGACTGCCTCCAGAAGTTAGATCAGATGGCAAATTGGATTTGGTGCTAGGTCTTTCCCTTTAGGTTTTACCCCAACAATGTTTTCATTAGTTTCGCTCACTCTCGAAATCAAGCATTTTACAGCAGGTTGGAGCAGCCTGTATCTCAGCACAGGAATAAGGTAGGGAAGAATTCTAAGGCTCATTTTGACTGCCTCCAGAAGTTAGATCAGATGGCAAATTGGATTTGGTGCTAGGTCTTTCCCTTTAGGTTTTACCCCAACAATGTTTTCATTAGTTTCGCTCACTCTCGAAATCAAGCATTTTACAGCAGGTTGGAGCAGCCTGTATCTCAGCACAGGAATAAGGTAGGGAAGAATTCTAAGGATCATTTTGACTGCCTCCAGAAGTTAGATCAGATGGCAAATTGGATTTGGTGCTAGGTCTTTCCCTTTAGGTTTTCCCCCAACAATGTTTTCATTAGTTTCGCTCACTCTCGAAATCAAGCATTTTACAGCAGGTTGGAGCAGCCTGTATCTCAGCACAGGAATAAGGTAGGGAAGAATTCTAAGGATCATTTTGACTGCCTCCAGAAGTTAGATCAGATGGCAAATTGGATTTGGTGCTAGGTCTTTCCCTTTAGGTTTTACCCCAACAATGTTTTCATTAGTTTCGCTCACTCTCGAAATCAAGCATTTTACAGCAGGTTGGAGCAGCCTGTATCTCAGCACAGGAATAAGGTAGGGAAGAATTCTAAGGCTCATTTTGACTGCCTCCAGAAGTTAGATCAGATGGCAAATTGGATTTGGTGCTAGGTCTTTCCCTTTAGGTTTTACCCCAACAATGTTTTCATTAGTTTCGCTCACTCTCGAAATCAAGCATTTTACAGCAGGTTGGAGCAGCCTGTATCTCAGCACAGGAATAAGGTAGGGAAGAATTCTAAGGATCATTTTGACTGCCTCCAGAAGTTAGATCAGATGGCAAATTGGATTTGGTGCTAGGTCTTTCCCTTTAGGTTTTACCCCAACAATGTTTTCATTAGTTTCGCTCACTCTCGAAATCAAGCATTTTACAGCAGGTTGGAGCAGCCTGTATCTCAGCACAGGAATAAGGTAGGGAAGAATTCTAAGGATCATTTTGACTGCCTCCAGAAGTTAGATCAGATGGCAAATTGGATTTGGTGCTAGGTCTTTCCCTTTAGGTTTTACCCCAACAATGTTTTCATTAGTTTCGCTCACTCTCGAAATCAAGCATTTTACAGCAGGTTGGAGCAGCCTGTATCTCAGCACAGGAATAAGGTAGGGAAGAATTCTAAGGCTCATTTTGACTGCCTCCAGAAGTTAGATCAGATGGCAAATTGGATTTGGTGCTAGGTCTTTCCCTTTAGGTTTTACCCCAACAATGTTTTCATTAGTTTCGCTCACTCTCGAAATCAAGCATTTTACAGCAGGTTGGAGCAGCCTGTATCTCAGCACAGGAATAAGGTAGGGAAGAATTCTAAGGCTCATTTTGACTGCCTCCAGAAGTTAGATCAGATGGCAAATTGGATTTGGTGCTAGGTCTTTCCCTTTAGGTTTTACCCCAACAATGTTTTCATTAGTTTCGCTCACTCTCGAAATCAAGCATTTTACAGCAGGTTGGAGCAGCCTGTATCTCAGCACAGGAATAAGGTAGGGAAGAATTCTAAGGCTCATTTTGACTGCCTCCAGAAGTTAGATCAGATGGCAAATTGGATTTGGTGCTAGGTCTTTCCCTTTAGGTTTTACCCCAACAATGTTTTCATTAGTTTCGCTCACTCTCGAAATCAAGCATTTTACAGCAGGTTGGAGCAGCCTGTATCTCAGCACAGGAATAAGGTAGGGAAGAATTCTAAGGCTCATTTTGACTGCCTCCAGAAGTTAGATCAGATGGCAAATTGGATTTGGTGCTAGGTCTTTCCCTTTAGGTTTTACCCCAACAATGTTTTCATTAGTTTCGCTCACTCTCGAAATCAAGCATTTTACAGCAGGTTGGAGCAGCCTGTATCTCAGCACAGGAATAAGGTAGGGAAGAATTCTAAGGCTCATTTTGACTGCCTCCAGAAGTTAGATCAGATGGCAAATTGGATTTGGTGCTAGGTCTTTCCCTTTAGGTTTTACCCCAACAATGTTTTCATTAGTTTCGCTCACTCTCGAAATCAAGCATTTTACAGCAGGTTGGAGCAGCCTGTATCTCAGCACAGGAATAAGGTAGGGAAGAATTCTAAGGCTCATTTTGACTGCCTCCAGAAGTTAGATCAGATGGCAAATTGGATTTGGTGCTAGGTCTTTCCCTTTAGGTTTTACCCCAACAATGTTTTCATTAGTTTCGCTCACTCTCGAAATCAAGCATTTTACAGCAGGTTGGAGCAGCCTGTATCTCAGCACAGGAATAAGGTAGGGAAGAATTCTAAGGCTCATTTTGACTGCCTCCAGAAGTTAGATCAGATGGCAAATTGGATTTGGTGCTAGGTCTTTCCCTTTAGGTTTTACCCCAACAATGTTTTCATTAGTTTCGCTCACTCTCGAAATCAAGCATTTTACAGCAGGTTGGAGCAGCCTGTATCTCAGCACAGGAATAAGGTAGGGAAGAATTCTAAGGCTCATTTTGACTGCCTCCAGAAGTTAGATCAGATGGCAAATTGGATTTGGTGCTAGGTCTTTCCCTTTAGGTTTTACCCCAACAATGTTTTCATTAGTTTCGCTCACTCTCGAAATCAAGCATTTTACAGCAGGTTGGAGCAGCCTGTATCTCAGCACAGGAATAAGGTAGGGAAGAATTCTAAGGATCATTTTGACTGCCTCCAGAAGTTAGATCAGATGGCAAATTGGATTTGGTGCTAGGTCTTTCCCTTTAGGTTTTACCCCAACAATGTTTTCATTAGTTTCGCTCACTCTCGAAATCAAGCATTTTACAGCAGGTTGGAGCAGCCTGTATCTCAGCACAGGAATAAGGTAGGGAAGAATTCAAATGCTCATTTTGACTGCCTCCAGAAGTTAGATCAGATGGCAAATTGGATTTGGTGCTAGGTCTTTCCCTTTAGGTTTTACCCCAACAATGTTTTCATTAGTTTCGCTCACTCTCGAAATCAAGCATTTTACAGCAGGTTGGAGCAGCCTGTATCTCAGCACAGGAATAAGGTAGGGAAGAATTCTAAGGCTCATTTTGACTGCCTCCAGAAGTTAGATCAGATGGCAAATTGGATTTGGTGCTAGGTCTTTCCCTTTAGGTTTTACCCCAACAATGTTTTCATTAGTTTCGCTCACTCTCGAAATCAAGCATTTTACAGCAGGTTGGAGCAGCCTGTATCTCAGCACAGGAATAAGGTAGGGAAGAATTCTAAGGCTCATTTTGACTGCCTCCAGAAGTTAGATCAGATGGCAAATTGGATTTGGTGCTAGGTCTTTCCCTTTAGGTTTTACCCCAACAATGTTTTCATTAGTTTCGCTCACTCTCGAAATCAAGCATTTTACAGCAGGTTGGAGCAGCCTGTATCTCAGCACAGGAATAAGGTAGGGAAGAATTCTAAGGCTCATTTTGACTGCCTCCAGAAGTTAGATCAGATGGCAAATTGGATTTGGTGCTAGGTCTTTCCCTTTAGGTTTTACCCCAACAATGTTTTCATTAGTTTCGCTCACTCTCGAAATCAAGCATTTTACAGCAGGTTGGAGCAGCCTGTATCTCAGCACAGGAATAAGGTAGGGAAGAATTCTAAGGCTCATTTTGACTGCCTCCAGAAGTTAGATCAGATGGCAAATTGGATTTGGTGCTAGGTCTTTCCCTTTAGGTTTTACCCCAACAATGTTTTCATTAGTTTCGCTCACTCTCGAAATCAAGCATTTTACAGCAGGTTGGAGCAGCCTGTATCTCAGCACAGGAATAAGGTAGGGAAGAATTCTAAGGCTCATTTTGACTGCCTCCAGAAGTTAGATCAGATGGCAAATTGGATTTGGTGCTAGGTCTTTCCCTTTAGGTTTTACCCCAACAATGTTTTCATTAGTTTCGCTCACTCTCGAAATCAAGCATTTTACAGCAGGTTGGAGCAGCCTGTATCTCAGCACAGGAATAAGGTAGGGAAGAATTCTAAGGCTCATTTTGACTGCCTCCAGAAGTTAGATCAGATGGCAAATTGGATTTGGTGCTAGGTCTTTCCCTTTAGGTTTTACCCCAACAATGTTTTCATTAGTTTCGCTCACTCTCGAAATCAAGCATTTTACAGCAGGTTGGAGCAGCCTGTATCTCAGCACAGGAATAAGGTAGGGAAGAATTCTAAGGCTCATTTTGACTGCCTCCAGAAGTTAGATCAGATGGCAAATTGGATTTGGTGCTAGGTCTTTCCCTTTAGGTTTTACCCCAACAATGTTTTCATTAGTTTCGCTCACTCTCGAAATCAAGCATTTTACAGCAGGTTGGAGCAGCCTGTATCTCAGCACAGGAATAAGGTAGGGAAGAATTCTAAGGCTCATTTTGACTGCCTCCAGAAGTTAGATCAGATGGCAAATTGGATTTGGTGCTAGGTCTTTCCCTTTAGGTTTTACCCCAACAATGTTTTCATTAGTTTCGCTCACTCTCGAAATCAAGCATTTTACAGCAGGTTGGAGCAGCCTGTATCTCAGCACAGGAATAAGGTAGGGAAGAATTCTAAGGCTCATTTTGACTGCCTCCAGAAGTTAGATCAGATGGCAAATTGGATTTGGTGCTAGGTCTTTCCCTTTAGGTTTTACCCCAACAATGTTTTCATTAGTTTCGCTCACTCTCGAAATCAAGCATTTTACAGCAGGTTGGAGCAGCCTGTATCTCAGCACAGGAATAAGGTAGGGAAGAATTCTAAGGCTCATTTTGACTGCCTCCAGAAGTTAGATCAGATGGCAAATTGGATTTGGTGCTAGGTCTTTCCCTTTAGGTTTTACCCCAACAATGTTTTCATTAGTTTCGCTCACTCTCGAAATCAAGCATTTTACAGCAGGTTGGAGCAGCCTGTATCTCAGCACAGGAATAAGGTAGGGAAGAATTCTAAGGCTCATTTTGACTGCCTCCAGAAGTTAGATCAGATGGCAAATTGGATTTGGTGCTAGGTCTTTCCCTTTAGGTTTTACCCCAACAATGTTTTCATTAGTTTCGCGCTCACTCTCGAAATCAAGCATTTTACAGCAGGTTGGAGCAGCCTGTATCTCAGCACAGGAATAAGGTAGGGAAGAATTCTAAGGCTCATTTTGACTGCCTCCAGAAGTTAGATCAGATGGCAAATTGGATTTGGTGCTAGGTCTTTCCCTTTAGGTTTTACCCCAACAATGTTTTCATTAGTTTCGCTCACTCTCGAAATCAAGCATTTTACAGCAGGTTGGAGCAGCCTGTATCTCAGCACAGGAATAAGGTAGGGAAGAATTCTAAGGCTCATTTTGACTGCCTCCAGAAGTTAGATCAGATGGCAAATTGGATTTGGTGCTAGGTCTTTCCCTTTAGGTTTTACCCCAACAATGTTTTCATTAGTTTCGCTCACTCTCGAAATCAAGCATTTTACAGCAGGTTGGAGCAGCCTGTATCTCAGCACAGGAATAAGGTAGGGAAGAATTCTAAGGCTCATTTTGACTGCCTCCAGAAGTTAGATCAGATGGCAAATTGGATTTGGTGCTAGGTCTTTCCCTTTAGGTTTTACCCCAACAATGTTTTCATTAGTTTCGCTCACTCTCGAAATCAAGCATTTTACAGCAGGTTGGAGCAGCCTGTATCTCAGCACAGGAATAAGGTAGGGAAGAATTCTAAGGCTCATTTTGACTGCCTCCAGAAGTTAGATCAGATGGCAAATTGGATTTGGTGCTAGGTCTTTCCCTTTAGGTTTTACCCCAACAATGTTTTCATTAGTTTCGCTCACTCTCGAAATCAAGCATTTTACAGCAGGTTGGAGCAGCCTGTATCTCAGCACAGGAATAAGGTAGGGAAGAATTCTAAGGCTCATTTTGACTGCCTCCAGAAGTTAGATCAGATGGCAAATTGGATTTGGTGCTAGGTCTTTCCCTTTAGGTTTTACCCCAACAATGTTTTCATTAGTTTCGCTCACTCTCGAAATCAAGCATTTTACAGCAGGTTGGAGCAGCCTGTATCTCAGCACAGGAATAAGGTAGGGAAGAATTCTAAGGCTCATTTTGACTGCCTCCAGAAGTTAGATCAGATGGCAAATTGGATTTGGTGCTAGGTCTTTCCCTTTAGGTTTTACCCCAACAATGTTTTCATTAGTTTCGCTCACTCTCGAAATCAAGCATTTTACAGCAGGTTGGAGCAGCCTGTATCTCAGCACAGGAATAAGGTAGGGAAGAATTCTAAGGCTCATTTTGACTGCCTCCAGAAGTTAGATCAGATGGCAAATTGGATTTGGTGCTAGGTCTTTCCCTTTAGGTTTTACCCCAACAATGTTTTCATTAGTTTCGCTCACTCTCGAAATCAAGCATTTTACAGCAGGTTGGAGCAGCCTGTATCTCAGCACAGGAATAAGGTAGGGAAGAATTCTAAGGCTCATTTTGACTGCCTCCAGAAGTTAGATCAGATGGCAAATTGGATTTGGTGCTAGGTCTTTCCCTTTAGGTTTTACCCCAACAATGTTTTCATTAGTTTCGCTCACTCTCGAAATCAAGCATTTTACAGCAGGTTGGAGCAGCCTGTATCTCAGCACAGGAATAAGGTAGGGAAGAATTCTAAGGCTCATTTTGACTGCCTCCAGAAGTTAGATCAGATGGCAAATTGGATTTGGTGCTAGGTCTTTCCCTTTAGGTTTTACCCCAACAATGTTTTCATTAGTTTCGCTCACTCTCGAAATCAAGCATTTTACAGCAGGTTGGAGCAGCCTGTATCTCAGCACAGGAATAAGGTAGGGAAGAATTCTAAGGCTCATTTTGACTGCCTCCAGAAGTTAGATCAGATGGCAAATTGGATTTGGTGCTAGGTCTTTCCCTTTAGGTTTTACCCCAACAATGTTTTCATTAGTTTCGCTCACTCTCGAAATCAAGCATTTTACAGCAGGTTGGAGCAGCCTGTATCTCAGCACAGGAATAAGGTAGGGAAGAATTCTAAGGCTCATTTTGACTGCCTCCAGAAGTTAGATCAGATGGCAAATTGGATTTGGTGCTAGGTCTTTCCCTTTAGGTTTTACCCCAACAATGTTTTCATTAGTTTCGCTCACTCTCGAAATCAAGCATTTTACAGCAGGTTGGAGCAGCCTGTATCTCAGCACAGGAATAAGGTAGGGAAGAATTCTAAGGCTCATTTTGACTGCCTCCAGAAGTTAGATCAGATGGCAAATTGGATTTGGTGCTAGGTCTTTCCCTTTAGGTTTTACCCCAACAATGTTTTCATTAGTTTCGCTCACTCTCGAAATCAAGCATTTTACAGCAGGTTGGAGCAGCCTGTATCTCAGCACAGGAATAAGGTAGGGAAGAATTCTAAGGCTCATTTTGACTGCCTCCAGAAGTTAGATCAGATGGCAAATTGGATTTGGTGCTAGGTCTTTCCCTTTAGGTTTTACCCCAACAATGTTTTCATTAGTTTCGCTCACTCTCGAAATCAAGCATTTTACAGCAGGTTGGAGCAGCCTGTATCTCAGCACAGGAATAAGGTAGGGAAGAATTCTAAGGCTCATTTTGACTGCCTCCAGAAGTTAGATCAGATGGCAAATTGGATTTGGTGCTAGGTCTTTCCCTTTAGGTTTTACCCCAACAATGTTTTCATTAGTTTCGCTCACTCTCGAAATCAAGCATTTTACAGCAGGTTGGAGCAGCCTGTATCTCAGCACAGGAATAAGGTAGGGAAGAATTCTAAGGCTCATTTTGACTGCCTCCAGAAGTTAGATCAGATGGCAAATTGGATTTGGTGCTAGGTCTTTCCCTTTAGGTTTTACCCCAACAATGTTTTCATTAGTTTCGCTCACTCTCGAAATCAAGCATTTTACAGCAGGTTGGAGCAGCCTGTATCTCAGCACAGGAATAAGGTAGGGAAGAATTCTAAGGCTCATTTTGACTGCCTCCAGAAGTTAGATCAGATGGCAAATTGGATTTGGTGCTAGGTCTTTCCCTTTAGGTTTTACCCCAACAATGTTTTCATTAGTTTCGCTCACTCTCGAAATCAAGCATTTTACAGCAGGTTGGAGCAGCCTGTATCTCAGCACAGGAATAAGGTAGGGAAGAATTCTAAGGCTCATTTTGACTGCCTCCAGAAGTTAGATCAGATGGCAAATTGGATTTGGTGCTAGGTCTTTCCCTTTAGGTTTTACCCCAACAATGTTTTCATTAGTTTCGCTCACTCTCGAAATCAAGCATTTTACAGCAGGTTGGAGCAGCCTGTATCTCAGCACAGGAATAAGGTAGGGAAGAATTCTAAGGCTCATTTTGACTGCCTCCAGAAGTTAGATCAGATGGCAAATTGGATTTGGTGCTAGGTCTTTCCCTTTAGGTTTTACCCCAACAATGTTTTCATTAGTTTCGCTCACTCTCGAAATCAAGCATTTTACAGCAGGTTGGAGCAGCCTGTATCTCAGCACAGGAATAAGGTAGGGAAGAATTCTAAGGCTCATTTTGACTGCCTCCAGAAGTTAGATCAGATGGCAAATTGGATTTGGTGCTAGGTCTTTCCCTTTAGGTTTTACCCCAACAATGTTTTCATTAGTTTCGCTCACTCTCGAAATCAAGCATTTTACAGCAGGTTGGAGCAGCCTGTATCTCAGCACAGGAATAAGGTAGGGAAGAATTCTAAGGCTCATTTTGACTGCCTCCAGAAGTTAGATCAGATGGCAAATTGGATTTGGTGCTAGGTCTTTCCCTTTAGGTTTTACCCCAACAATGTTTTCATTAGTTTCGCTCACTCTCGAAATCAAGCATTTTACAGCAGGTTGGAGCAGCCTGTATCTCAGCACAGGAATAAGGTAGGGAAGAATTCTAAGGCTCATTTTGACTGCCTCCAGAAGTTAGATCAGATGGCAAATTGGATTTGGTGCTAGGTCTTTCCCTTTAGGTTTTACCCCAACAATGTTTTCATTAGTTTCGCTCACTCTCGAAATCAAGCATTTTACAGCAGGTTGGAGCAGCCTGTATCTCAGCACAGGAATAAGGTAGGGAAGAATTCTAAGGCTCATTTTGACTGCCTCCAGAAGTTAGATCAGATGGCAAATTGGATTTGGTGCTAGGTCTTTCCCTTTAGGTTTTACCCCAACAATGTTTTCATTAGTTTCGCTCACTCTCGAAATCAAGCATTTTACAGCAGGTTGGAGCAGCCTGTATCTCAGCACAGGAATAAGGTAGGGAAGAATTCTAAGGCTCATTTTGACTGCCTCCAGAAGTTAGATCAGATGGCAAATTGGATTTGGTGCTAGGTCTTTCCCTTTAGGTTTTACCCCAACAATGTTTTCATTAGTTTCGCTCACTCTCGAAATCAAGCATTTTACAGCAGGTTGGAGCAGCCTGTATCTCAGCACAGGAATAAGGTAGGGAAGAATTCTAAGGCTCATTTTGACTGCCTCCAGAAGTTAGATCAGATGGCAAATTGGATTTGGTGCTAGGTCTTTCCCTTTAGGTTTTACCCCAACAATGTTTTCATTAGTTTCGCTCACTCTCGAAATCAAGCATTTTAGCAGGTTGGAGCAGCCTGTATCTCAGCACAGGAATAAGGTAGGGAAGAATTCTAAGGCTCATTTTGACTGCCTCCAGAAGTTAGATCAGATGGCAAATTGGATTTGGTGCTAGGTCTTTCCCTTTAGGTTTTACCCCAACAATGTTTTCATTAGTTTCGCTCACTCTCGAAATCAAGCATTTTACAGCAGGTTGGAGCAGCCTGTATCTCAGCACAGGAATAAGGTAGGGAAGAATTCTAAGGCTCATTTTGACTGCCTCCAGAAGTTAGATCAGATGGCAAATTGGATTTGGTGCTAGGTCTTTCCCTTTAGGTTTTACCCCAACAATGTTTTCATTAGTTTCGCTCACTCTCGAAATCAAGCATTTTACAGCAGGTTGGAGCAGCCTGTATCTCAGCACAGGAATAAGGTAGGGAAGAATTCTAAGGCTCATTTTGACTGCCTCCAGAAGTTAGATCAGATGGCAAATTGGATTTGGTGCTAGGTCTTTCCCTTTAGGTTTTACCCCAACAATGTTTTCATTAGTTTCGCTCACTCTCGAAATCAAGCATTTTACAGCAGGTTGGAGCAGCCTGTATCTCAGCACAGGAATAAGGTAGGGAAGAATTCTAAGGCTCATTTTGACTGCCTCCAGAAGTTAGATCAGATGGCAAATTGGATTTGGTGCTAGGTCTTTCCCTTTAGGTTTTACCCCAACAATGTTTTCATTAGTTTCGCTCACTCTCGAAATCAAGCATTTTACAGCAGGTTGGAGCAGCCTGTATCTCAGCACAGGAATAAGGTAGGGAAGAATTCTAAGGCTCATTTTGACTGCCTCCAGAAGTTAGATCAGATGGCAAATTGGATTTGGTGCTAGGTCTTTCCCTTTAGGTTTTACCCCAACAATGTTTTCATTAGTTTCGCTCACTCTCGAAATCAAGCATTTTACAGCAGGTTGGAGCAGCCTGTATCTCAGCACAGGAATAAGGTAGGGAAGAATTCTAAGGCTCATTTTGACTGCCTCCAGAAGTTAGATCAGATGGCAAATTGGATTTGGTGCTAGGTCTTTCCCTTTAGGTTTTACCCCAACAATGTTTTCATTAGTTTCGCTCACTCTCGAAATCAAGCATTTTACAGCAGGTTGGAGCAGCCTGTATCTCAGCACAGGAATAAGGTAGGGAAGAATTCTAAGGCTCATTTTGACTGCCTCCAGAAGTTAGATCAGATGGCAAATTGGATTTGGTGCTAGGTCTTTCCCTTTAGGTTTTACCCCAACAATGTTTTCATTAGTTTCGCTCACTCTCGAAATCAAGCATTTTACAGCAGGTTGGAGCAGCCTGTATCTCAGCACAGGAATAAGGTAGGGAAGAATTCTAAGGCTCATTTTGACTGCCTCCAGAAGTTAGATCAGATGGCAAATTGGATTTGGTGCTAGGTCTTTCCCTTTAGGTTTTACCCCAACAATGTTTTCATTAGTTTCGCTCACTCTCGAAATCAAGCATTTTACAGCAGGTTGGAGCAGCCTGTATCTCAGCACAGGAATAAGGTAGGGAAGAATTCTAAGGCTCATTTTGACTGCCTCCAGAAGTTAGATCAGATGGCAAATTGGATTTGGTGCTAGGTCTTTCCCTTTAGGTTTTACCCCAACAATGTTTTCATTAGTTTCGCTCACTCTCGAAATCAAGCATTTTACAGCAGGTTGGAGCAGCCTGTATCTCAGCACAGGAATAAGGTAGGGAAGAATTCTAAGGCTCATTTTGACTGCCTCCAGAAGTTAGATCAGATGGCAAATTGGATTTGGTGCTAGGTCTTTCCCTTTAGGTTTTACCCCAACAATGTTTTCATTAGTTTCGCTCACTCTCGAAATCAAGCATTTTACAGCAGGTTGGAGCAGCCTGTATCTCAGCACAGGAATAAGGTAGGGAAGAATTCTAAGGCTCATTTTGACTGCCTCCAGAAGTTAGATCAGATGGCAAATTGGATTTGGTGCTAGGTCTTTCCCTTTAGGTTTTACCCCAACAATGTTTTCATTAGTTTCGCTCACTCTCGAAATCAAGCATTTTACAGCAGGTTGGAGCAGCCTGTATCTCAGCACAGGAATAAGGTAGGGAAGAATTCTAAGGCTCATTTTGACTGCCTCCAGAAGTTAGATCAGATGGCAAATTGGATTTGGTGCTAGGTCTTTCCCTTTAGGTTTTACCCCAACAATGTTTTCATTAGTTTCGCTCACTCTCGAAATCAAGCATTTTACAGCAGGTTGGAGCAGCCTGTATCTCAGCACAGGAATAAGGTAGGGAAGAATTCTAAGGCTCATTTTGACTGCCTCCAGAAGTTAGATCAGATGGCAAATTGGATTTGGTGCTAGGTCTTTCCCTTTAGGTTTTACCCCAACAATGTTTTCATTAGTTTCGCTCACTCTCGAAATCAAGCATTTTACAGCAGGTTGGAGCAGCCTGTATCTCAGCACAGGAATAAGGTAGGGAAGAATTCTAAGGCTCATTTTGACTGCCTCCAGAAGTTAGATCAGATGGCAAATTGGATTTGGTGCTAGGTCTTTCCCTTTAGGTTTTACCCCAACAATGTTTTCATTAGTTTCGCTCACTCTCGAAATCAAGCATTTTACAGCAGGTTGGAGCAGCCTGTATCTCAGCACAGGAATAAGGTAGGGAAGAATTCTAAGGCTCATTTTGACTGCCTCCAGAAGTTAGATCAGATGGCAAATTGGATTTGGTGCTAGGTCTTTCCCTTTAGGTTTTACCCCAACAATGTTTTCATTAGTTTCGCTCACTCTCGAAATCAAGCATTTTACAGCAGGTTGGAGCAGCCTGTATCTCAGCACAGGAATAAGGTAGGGAAGAATTCTAAGGCTCATTTTGACTGCCTCCAGAAGTTAGATCAGATGGCAAATTGGATTTGGTGCTAGGTCTTTCCCTTTAGGTTTTACCCCAACAATGTTTTCATTAGTTTCGCTCACTCTCGAAATCAAGCATTTTACAGCAGGTTGGAGCAGCCTGTATCTCAGCACAGGAATAAGGTAGGGAAGAATTCTAAGGCTCATTTTGACTGCCTCCAGAAGTTAGATCAGATGGCAAATTGGATTTGGTGCTAGGTCTTTCCCTTTAGGTTTTACCCCAACAATGTTTTCATTAGTTTCGCTCACTCTCGAAATCAAGCATTTTACAGCAGGTTGGAGCAGCCTGTATCTCAGCACAGGAATAAGGTAGGGAAGAATTCTAAGGCTCATTTTGACTGCCTCCAGAAGTTAGATCAGATGGCAAATTGGATTTGGTGCTAGGTCTTTCCCTTTAGGTTTTACCCCAACAATGTTTTCATTAGTTTCGCTCACTCTCGAAATCAAGCATTTTACAGCAGGTTGGAGCAGCCTGTATCTCAGCACAGGAATAAGGTAGGGAAGAATTCTAAGGCTCATTTTGACTGCCTCCAGAAGTTAGATCAGATGGCAAATTGGATTTGGTGCTAGGTCTTTCCCTTTAGGTTTTACCCCAACAATGTTTTCATTAGTTTCGCTCACTCTCGAAATCAAGCATTTTACAGCAGGTTGGAGCAGCCTGTATCTCAGCACAGGAATAAGGTAGGGAAGAATTCTAAGGCTCATTTTGACTGCCTCCAGAAGTTAGATCAGATGGCAAATTGGATTTGGTGCTAGGTCTTTCCCTTTAGGTTTTACCCCAACAATGTTTTCATTAGTTTCGCTCACTCTCGAAATCAAGCATTTTACAGCAGGTTGGAGCAGCCTGTATCTCAGCACAGGAATAAGGTAGGGAAGAATTCTAAGGCTCATTTTGACTGCCTCCAGAAGTTAGATCAGATGGCAAATTGGATTTGGTGCTAGGTCTTTCCCTTTAGGTTTTACCCCAACAATGTTTTCATTAGTTTCGCTCACTCTCGAAATCAAGCATTTTACAGCAGGTTGGAGCAGCCTGTATCTCAGCACAGGAATAAGGTAGGGAAGAATTCTAAGGCTCATTTTGACTGCCTCCAGAAGTTAGATCAGATGGCAAATTGGATTTGGTGCTAGGTCTTTCCCTTTAGGTTTTACCCCAACAATGTTTTCATTAGTTTCGCTCACTCTCGAAATCAAGCATTTTACAGCAGGTTGGAGCAGCCTGTATCTCAGCACAGGAATAAGGTAGGGAAGAATTCTAAGGCTCATTTTGACTGCCTCCAGAAGTTAGATCAGATGGCAAATTGGATTTGGTGCTAGGTCTTTCCCTTTAGGTTTTACCCCAACAATGTTTTCATTAGTTTCGCTCACTCTCGAAATCAAGCATTTTACAGCAGGTTGGAGCAGCCTGTATCTCAGCACAGGAATAAGGTAGGGAAGAATTCTAAGGCTCATTTTGACTGCCTCCAGAAGTTAGATCAGATGGCAAATTGGATTTGGTGCTAGGTCTTTCCCTTTAGGTTTTACCCCAACAATGTTTTCATTAGTTTCGCTCACTCTCGAAATCAAGCATTTTACAGCAGGTTGGAGCAGCCTGTATCTCAGCACAGGAATAAGGTAGGGAAGAATTCTAAGGCTCATTTTGACTGCCTCCAGAAGTTAGATCAGATGGCAAATTGGATTTGGTGCTAGGTCTTTCCCTTTAGGTTTTACCCCAACAATGTTTTCATTAGTTTCGCTCACTCTCGAAATCAAGCATTTTACAGCAGGTTGGAGCAGCCTGTATCTCAGCACAGGAATAAGGTAGGGAAGAATTCTAAGGCTCATTTTGACTGCCTCCAGAAGTTAGATCAGATGGCAAATTGGATTTGGTGCTAGGTCTTTCCCTTTAGGTTTTACCCCAACAATGTTTTCATTAGTTTCGCTCACTCTCGAAATCAAGCATTTTACAGCAGGTTGGAGCAGCCTGTATCTCAGCACAGGAATAAGGTAGGGAAGAATTCTAAGGCTCATTTTGACTGCCTCCAGAAGTTAGATCAGATGGCAAATTGGATTTGGTGCTAGGTCTTTCCCTTTAGGTTTTACCCCAACAATGTTTTCATTAGTTTCGCTCACTCTCGAAATCAAGCATTTTACAGCAGGTTGGAGCAGCCTGTATCTCAGCACAGGAATAAGGTAGGGAAGAATTCTAAGGCTCATTTTGACTGCCTCCAGAAGTTAGATCAGATGGCAAATTGGATTTGGTGCTAGGTCTTTCCCTTTAGGTTTTACCCCAACAATGTTTTCATTAGTTTCGCTCACTCTCGAAATCAAGCATTTTACAGCAGGTTGGAGCAGCCTGTATCTCAGCACAGGAATAAGGTAGGGAAGAATTCTAAGGCTCATTTTGACTGCCTCCAGAAGTTAGATCAGATGGCAAATTGGATTTGGTGCTAGGTCTTTCCCTTTAGGTTTTACCCCAACAATGTTTTCATTAGTTTCGCTCACTCTCGAAATCAAGCATTTTACAGCAGGTTGGAGCAGCCTGTATCTCAGCACAGGAATAAGGTAGGGAAGAATTCTAAGGCTCATTTTGACTGCCTCCAGAAGTTAGATCAGATGGCAAATTGGATTTGGTGCTAGGTCTTTCCCTTTAGGTTTTACCCCAACAATGTTTTCATTAGTTTCGCTCACTCTCGAAATCAAGCATTTTACAGCAGGTTGGAGCAGCCTGTATCTCAGCACAGGAATAAGGTAGGGAAGAATTCTAAGGCTCATTTTGACTGCCTCCAGAAGTTAGATCAGATGGCAAATTGGATTTGGTGCTAGGTCTTTCCCTTTAGGTTTTACCCCAACAATGTTTTCATTAGTTTCGCTCACTCTCGAAATCAAGCATTTTACAGCAGGTTGGAGCAGCCTGTATCTCAGCACAGGAATAAGGTAGGGAAGAATTCTAAGGCTCATTTTGACTGCCTCCAGAAGTTAGATCAGATGGCAAATTGGATTTGGTGCTAGGTCTTTCCCTTTAGGTTTTACCCCAACAATGTTTTCATTAGTTTCGCTCACTCTCGAAATCAAGCATTTTACAGCAGGTTGGAGCAGCCTGTATCTCAGCACAGGAATAAGGTAGGGAAGAATTCTAAGGCTCATTTTGACTGCCTCCAGAAGTTAGATCAGATGGCAAATTGGATTTGGTGCTAGGTCTTTCCCTTTAGGTTTTACCCCAACAATGTTTTCATTAGTTTCGCTCACTCTCGAAATCAAGCATTTTACAGCAGGTTGGAGCAGCCTGTATCTCAGCACAGGAATAAGGTAGGGAAGAATTCTAAGGCTCATTTTGACTGCCTCCAGAAGTTAGATCAGATGGCAAATTGGATTTGGTGCTAGGTCTTTCCCTTTAGGTTTTACCCCAACAATGTTTTCATTAGTTTCGCTCACTCTCGAAATCAAGCATTTTACAGCAGGTTGGAGCAGCCTGTATCTCAGCACAGGAATAAGGTAGGGAAGAATTCTAAGGCTCATTTTGACTGCCTCCAGAAGTTAGATCAGATGGCAAATTGGATTTGGTGCTAGGTCTTTCCCTTTAGGTTTTACCCCAACAATGTTTTCATTAGTTTCGCTCACTCTCGAAATCAAGCATTTTACAGCAGGTTGGAGCAGCCTGTATCTCAGCACAGGAATAAGGTAGGGAAGAATTCTAAGGCTCATTTTGACTGCCTCCAGAAGTTAGATCAGATGGCAAATTGGATTTGGTGCTAGGTCTTTCCCTTTAGGTTTTACCCCAACAATGTTTTCATTAGTTTCGCTCACTCTCGAAATCAAGCATTTTACAGCAGGTTGGAGCAGCCTGTATCTCAGCACAGGAATAAGGTAGGGAAGAATTCTAAGGCTCATTTTGACTGCCTCCAGAAGTTAGATCAGATGGCAAATTGGATTTGGTGCTAGGTCTTTCCCTTTAGGTTTTACCCCAACAATGTTTTCATTAGTTTCGCTCACTCTCGAAATCAAGCATTTTACAGCAGGTTGGAGCAGCCTGTATCTCAGCACAGGAATAAGGTAGGGAAGAATTCTAAGGCTCATTTTGACTGCCTCCAGAAGTTAGATCAGATGGCAAATTGGATTTGGTGCTAGGTCTTTCCCTTTAGGTTTTACCCCAACAATGTTTTCATTAGTTTCGCTCACTCTCGAAATCAAGCATTTTACAGCAGGTTGGAGCAGCCTGTATCTCAGCACAGGAATAAGGTAGGGAAGAATTCTAAGGCTCATTTTGACTGCCTCCAGAAGTTAGATCAGATGGCAAATTGGATTTGGTGCTAGGTCTTTCCCTTTAGGTTTTACCCCAACAATGTTTTCATTAGTTTCGCTCACTCTCGAAATCAAGCATTTTACAGCAGGTTGGAGCAGCCTGTATCTCAGCACAGGAATAAGGTAGGGAAGAATTCTAAGGCTCATTTTGACTGCCTCCAGAAGTTAGATCAGATGGCAAATTGGATTTGGTGCTAGGTCTTTCCCTTTAGGTTTTACCCCAACAATGTTTTCATTAGTTTCGCTCACTCTCGAAATCAAGCATTTTACAGCAGGTTGGAGCAGCCTGTATCTCAGCACAGGAATAAGGTAGGGAAGAATTCTAAGGCTCATTTTGACTGCCTCCAGAAGTTAGATCAGATGGCAAATTGGATTTGGTGCTAGGTCTTTCCCTTTAGGTTTTACCCCAACAATGTTTTCATTAGTTTCGCTCACTCTCGAAATCAAGCATTTTACAGCAGGTTGGAGCAGCCTGTATCTCAGCACAGGAATAAGGTAGGGAAGAATTCTAAGGCTCATTTTGACTGCCTCCAGAAGTTAGATCAGATGGCAAATTGGATTTGGTGCTAGGTCTTTCCCTTTAGGTTTTACCCCAACAATGTTTTCATTAGTTTCGCTCACTCTCGAAATCAAGCATTTTACAGCAGGTTGGAGCAGCCTGTATCTCAGCACAGGAATAAGGTAGGGAAGAATTCTAAGGCTCATTTTGACTGCCTCCAGAAGTTAGATCAGATGGCAAATTGGATTTGGTGCTAGGTCTTTCCCTTTAGGTTTTACCCCAACAATGTTTTCATTAGTTTCGCTCACTCTCGAAATCAAGCATTTTACAGCAGGTTGGAGCAGCCTGTATCTCAGCACAGGAATAAGGTAGGGAAGAATTCTAAGGCTCATTTTGACTGCCTCCAGAAGTTAGATCAGATGGCAAATTGGATTTGGTGCTAGGTCTTTCCCTTTAGGTTTTACCCCAACAATGTTTTCATTAGTTTCGCTCACTCTCGAAATCAAGCATTTTACAGCAGGTTGGAGCAGCCTGTATCTCAGCACAGGAATAAGGTAGGGAAGAATTCTAAGGCTCATTTTGACTGCCTCCAGAAGTTAGATCAGATGGCAAATTGGATTTGGTGCTAGGTCTTTCCCTTTAGGTTTTACCCCAACAATGTTTTCATTAGTTTCGCTCACTCTCGAAATCAAGCATTTTACAGCAGGTTGGAGCAGCCTGTATCTCAGCACAGGAATAAGGTAGGGAAGAATTCTAAGGCTCATTTTGACTGCCTCCAGAAGTTAGATCAGATGGCAAATTGGATTTGGTGCTAGGTCTTTCCCTTTAGGTTTTACCCCAACAATGTTTTCATTAGTTTCGCTCACTCTCGAAATCAAGCATTTTACAGCAGGTTGGAGCAGCCTGTATCTCAGCACAGGAATAAGGTAGGGAAGAATTCTAAGGCTCATTTTGACTGCCTCCAGAAGTTAGATCAGATGGCAAATTGGATTTGGTGCTAGGTCTTTCCCTTTAGGTTTTACCCCAACAATGTTTTCATTAGTTTCGCTCACTCTCGAAATCAAGCATTTTACAGCAGGTTGGAGCAGCCTGTATCTCAGCACAGGAATAAGGTAGGGAAGAATTCTAAGGCTCATTTTGACTGCCTCCAGAAGTTAGATCAGATGGCAAATTGGATTTGGTGCTAGGTCTTTCCCTTTAGGTTTTACCCCAACAATGTTTTCATTAGTTTCGCTCACTCTCGAAATCAAGCATTTTACAGCAGGTTGGAGCAGCCTGTATCTCAGCACAGGAATAAGGTAGGGAAGAATTCTAAGGCTCATTTTGACTGCCTCCAGAAGTTAGATCAGATGGCAAATTGGATTTGGTGCTAGGTCTTTCCCTTTAGGTTTTACCCCAACAATGTTTTCATTAGTTTCGCTCACTCTCGAAATCAAGCATTTTACAGCAGGTTGGAGCAGCCTGTATCTCAGCACAGGAATAAGGTAGGGAAGAATTCTAAGGCTCATTTTGACTGCCTCCAGAAGTTAGATCAGATGGCAAATTGGATTTGGTGCTAGGTCTTTCCCTTTAGGTTTTACCCCAACAATGTTTTCATTAGTTTCGCTCACTCTCGAAATCAAGCATTTTACAGCAGGTTGGAGCAGCCTGTATCTCAGCACAGGAATAAGGTAGGGAAGAATTCTAAGGCTCATTTTGACTGCCTCCAGAAGTTAGATCAGATGGCAAATTGGATTTGGTGCTAGGTCTTTCCCTTTAGGTTTTACCCCAACAATGTTTTCATTAGTTTCGCTCACTCTCGAAATCAAGCATTTTACAGCAGGTTGGAGCAGCCTGTATCTCAGCACAGGAATAAGGTAGGGAAGAATTCTAAGGCTCATTTTGACTGCCTCCAGAAGTTAGATCAGATGGCAAATTGGATTTGGTGCTAGGTCTTTCCCTTTAGGTTTTACCCCAACAATGTTTTCATTAGTTTCGCTCACTCTCGAAATCAAGCATTTTACAGCAGGTTGGAGCAGCCTGTATCTCAGCACAGGAATAAGGTAGGGAAGAATTCTAAGGCTCATTTTGACTGCCTCCAGAAGTTAGATCAGATGGCAAATTGGATTTGGTGCTAGGTCTTTCCCTTTAGGTTTTACCCCAACAATGTTTTCATTAGTTTCGCTCACTCTCGAAATCAAGCATTTTACAGCAGGTTGGAGCAGCCTGTATCTCAGCACAGGAATAAGGTAGGGAAGAATTCTAAGGCTCATTTTGACTGCCTCCAGAAGTTAGATCAGATGGCAAATTGGATTTGGTGCTAGGTCTTTCCCTTTAGGTTTTACCCCAACAATGTTTTCATTAGTTTCGCTCACTCTCGAAATCAAGCATTTTACAGCAGGTTGGAGCAGCCTGTATCTCAGCACAGGAATAAGGTAGGGAAGAATTCTAAGGCTCATTTTGACTGCCTCCAGAAGTTAGATCAGATGGCAAATTGGATTTGGTGCTAGGTCTTTCCCTTTAGGTTTTACCCCAACAATGTTTTCATTAGTTTCGCTCACTCTCGAAATCAAGCATTTTACAGCAGGTTGGAGCAGCCTGTATCTCAGCACAGGAATAAGGTAGGGAAGAATTCTAAGGCTCATTTTGACTGCCTCCAGAAGTTAGATCAGATGGCAAATTGGATTTGGTGCTAGGTCTTTCCCTTTAGGTTTTACCCCAACAATGTTTTCATTAGTTTCGCTCACTCTCGAAATCAAGCATTTTACAGCAGGTTGGAGCAGCCTGTATCTCAGCACAGGAATAAGGTAGGGAAGAATTCTAAGGCTCATTTTGACTGCCTCCAGAAGTTAGATCAGATGGCAAATTGGATTTGGTGCTAGGTCTTTCCCTTTAGGTTTTACCCCAACAATGTTTTCATTAGTTTCGCTCACTCTCGAAATCAAGCATTTTACAGCAGGTTGGAGCAGCCTGTATCTCAGCACAGGAATAAGGTAGGGAAGAATTCTAAGGCTCATTTTGACTGCCTCCAGAAGTTAGATCAGATGGCAAATTGGATTTGGTGCTAGGTCTTTCCCTTTAGGTTTTACCCCAACAATGTTTTCATTAGTTTCGCTCACTCTCGAAATCAAGCATTTTACAGCAGGTTGGAGCAGCCTGTATCTCAGCACAGGAATAAGGTAGGGAAGAATTCTAAGGCTCATTTTGACTGCCTCCAGAAGTTAGATCAGATGGCAAATTGGATTTGGTGCTAGGTCTTTCCCTTTAGGTTTTACCCCAACAATGTTTTCATTAGTTTCGCTCACTCTCGAAATCAAGCATTTTACAGCAGGTTGGAGCAGCCTGTATCTCAGCACAGGAATAAGGTAGGGAAGAATTCTAAGGCTCATTTTGACTGCCTCCAGAAGTTAGATCAGATGGCAAATTGGATTTGGTGCTAGGTCTTTCCCTTTAGGTTTTACCCCAACAATGTTTTCATTAGTTTCGCTCACTCTCGAAATCAAGCATTTTACAGCAGGTTGGAGCAGCCTGTATCTCAGCACAGGAATAAGGTAGGGAAGAATTCTAAGGCTCATTTTGACTGCCTCCAGAAGTTAGATCAGATGGCAAATTGGATTTGGTGCTAGGTCTTTCCCTTTAGGTTTTACCCCAACAATGTTTTCATTAGTTTCGCTCACTCTCGAAATCAAGCATTTTACAGCAGGTTGGAGCAGCCTGTATCTCAGCACAGGAATAAGGTAGGGAAGAATTCTAAGGCTCATTTTGACTGCCTCCAGAAGTTAGATCAGATGGCAAATTGGATTTGGTGCTAGGTCTTTCCCTTTAGGTTTTACCCCAACAATGTTTTCATTAGTTTCGCTCACTCTCGAAATCAAGCATTTTACAGCAGGTTGGAGCAGCCTGTATCTCAGCACAGGAATAAGGTAGGGAAGAATTCTAAGGCTCATTTTGACTGCCTCCAGAAGTTAGATCAGATGGCAAATTGGATTTGGTGCTAGGTCTTTCCCTTTAGGTTTTACCCCAACAATGTTTTCATTAGTTTCGCTCACTCTCGAAATCAAGCATTTTACAGCAGGTTGGAGCAGCCTGTATCTCAGCACAGGAATAAGGTAGGGAAGAATTCTAAGGCTCATTTTGACTGCCTCCAGAAGTTAGATCAGATGGCAAATTGGATTTGGTGCTAGGTCTTTCCCTTTAGGTTTTACCCCAACAATGTTTTCATTAGTTTCGCTCACTCTCGAAATCAAGCATTTTACAGCAGGTTGGAGCAGCCTGTATCTCAGCACAGGAATAAGGTAGGGAAGAATTCTAAGGCTCATTTTGACTGCCTCCAGAAGTTAGATCAGATGGCAAATTGGATTTGGTGCTAGGTCTTTCCCTTTAGGTTTTACCCCAACAATGTTTTCATTAGTTTCGCTCACTCTCGAAATCAAGCATTTTACAGCAGGTTGGAGCAGCCTGTATCTCAGCACAGGAATAAGGTAGGGAAGAATTCTAAGGCTCATTTTGACTGCCTCCAGAAGTTAGATCAGATGGCAAATTGGATTTGGTGCTAGGTCTTTCCCTTTAGGTTTTACCCCAACAATGTTTTCATTAGTTTCGCTCACTCTCGAAATCAAGCATTTTACAGCAGGTTGGAGCAGCCTGTATCTCAGCACAGGAATAAGGTAGGGAAGAATTCTAAGGCTCATTTTGACTGCCTCCAGAAGTTAGATCAGATGGCAAATTGGATTTGGTGCTAGGTCTTTCCCTTTAGGTTTTACCCCAACAATGTTTTCATTAGTTTCGCTCACTCTCGAAATCAAGCATTTTACAGCAGGTTGGAGCAGCCTGTATCTCAGCACAGGAATAAGGTAGGGAAGAATTCTAAGGCTCATTTTGACTGCCTCCAGAAGTTAGATCAGATGGCAAATTGGATTTGGTGCTAGGTCTTTCCCTTTAGGTTTTACCCCAACAATGTTTTCATTAGTTTCGCTCACTCTCGAAATCAAGCATTTTACAGCAGGTTGGAGCAGCCTGTATCTCAGCACAGGAATAAGGTAGGGAAGAATTCTAAGGCTCATTTTGACTGCCTCCAGAAGTTAGATCAGATGGCAAATTGGATTTGGTGCTAGGTCTTTCCCTTTAGGTTTTACCCCAACAATGTTTTCATTAGTTTCGCTCACTCTCGAAATCAAGCATTTTACAGCAGGTTGGAGCAGCCTGTATCTCAGCACAGGAATAAGGTAGGGAAGAATTCTAAGGCTCATTTTGACTGCCTCCAGAAGTTAGATCAGATGGCAAATTGGATTTGGTGCTAGGTCTTTCCCTTTAGGTTTTACCCCAACAATGTTTTCATTAGTTTCGCTCACTCTCGAAATCAAGCATTTTACAGCAGGTTGGAGCAGCCTGTATCTCAGCACAGGAATAAGGTAGGGAAGAATTCTAAGGCTCATTTTGACTGCCTCCAGAAGTTAGATCAGATGGCAAATTGGATTTGGTGCTAGGTCTTTCCCTTTAGGTTTTACCCCAACAATGTTTTCATTAGTTTCGCTCACTCTCGAAATCAAGCATTTTACAGCAGGTTGGAGCAGCCTGTATCTCAGCACAGGAATAAGGTAGGGAAGAATTCTAAGGCTCATTTTGACTGCCTCCAGAAGTTAGATCAGATGGCAAATTGGATTTGGTGCTAGGTCTTTCCCTTTAGGTTTTACCCCAACAATGTTTTCATTAGTTTCGCTCACTCTCGAAATCAAGCATTTTACAGCAGGTTGGAGCAGCCTGTATCTCAGCACAGGAATAAGGTAGGGAAGAATTCTAAGGCTCATTTTGACTGCCTCCAGAAGTTAGATCAGATGGCAAATTGGATTTGGTGCTAGGTCTTTCCCTTTAGGTTTTACCCCAACAATGTTTTCATTAGTTTCGCTCACTCTCGAAATCAAGCATTTTACAGCAGGTTGGAGCAGCCTGTATCTCAGCACAGGAATAAGGTAGGGAAGAATTCTAAGGCTCATTTTGACTGCCTCCAGAAGTTAGATCAGATGGCAAATTGGATTTGGTGCTAGGTCTTTCCCTTTAGGTTTTACCCCAACAATGTTTTCATTAGTTTCGCTCACTCTCGAAATCAAGCATTTTACAGCAGGTTGGAGCAGCCTGTATCTCAGCACAGGAATAAGGTAGGGAAGAATTCTAAGGCTCATTTTGACTGCCTCCAGAAGTTAGATCAGATGGCAAATTGGATTTGGTGCTAGGTCTTTCCCTTTAGGTTTTACCCCAACAATGTTTTCATTAGTTTCGCTCACTCTCGAAATCAAGCATTTTACAGCAGGTTGGAGCAGCCTGTATCTCAGCACAGGAATAAGGTAGGGAAGAATTCTAAGGCTCATTTTGACTGCCTCCAGAAGTTAGATCAGATGGCAAATTGGATTTGGTGCTAGGTCTTTCCCTTTAGGTTTTACCCCAACAATGTTTTCATTAGTTTCGCTCACTCTCGAAATCAAGCATTTTACAGCAGGTTGGAGCAGCCTGTATCTCAGCACAGGAATAAGGTAGGGAAGAATTCTAAGGCTCATTTTGACTGCCTCCAGAAGTTAGATCAGATGGCAAATTGGATTTGGTGCTAGGTCTTTCCCTTTAGGTTTTACCCCAACAATGTTTTCATTAGTTTCGCTCACTCTCGAAATCAAGCATTTTACAGCAGGTTGGAGCAGCCTGTATCTCAGCACAGGAATAAGGTAGGGAAGAATTCTAAGGCTCATTTTGACTGCCTCCAGAAGTTAGATCAGATGGCAAATTGGATTTGGTGCTAGGTCTTTCCCTTTAGGTTTTACCCCAACAATGTTTTCATTAGTTTCGCTCACTCTCGAAATCAAGCATTTTACAGCAGGTTGGAGCAGCCTGTATCTCAGCACAGGAATAAGGTAGGGAAGAATTCTAAGGCTCATTTTGACTGCCTCCAGAAGTTAGATCAGATGGCAAATTGGATTTGGTGCTAGGTCTTTCCCTTTAGGTTTTACCCCAACAATGTTTTCATTAGTTTCGCTCACTCTCGAAATCAAGCATTTTACAGCAGGTTGGAGCAGCCTGTATCTCAGCACAGGAATAAGGTAGGGAAGAATTCTAAGGCTCATTTTGACTGCCTCCAGAAGTTAGATCAGATGGCAAATTGGATTTGGTGCTAGGTCTTTCCCTTTAGGTTTTACCCCAACAATGTTTTCATTAGTTTCGCTCACTCTCGAAATCAAGCATTTTACAGCAGGTTGGAGCAGCCTGTATCTCAGCACAGGAATAAGGTAGGGAAGAATTCTAAGCGTCATTTTGACTGCCTCCAGAAGTTAGATCAGATGGCAAATTGGATTTGGTGCTAGGTCTTTCCCTTTAGGTTTTACCCCAACAATGTTTTCATTAGTTTCGCTCACTCTCGAAATCAAGCATTTTACAGCAGGTTGGAGCAGCCTGTATCTCAGCACAGGAATAAGGTAGGGAAGAATTCTAAGGCTCATTTTGACTGCCTCCAGAAGTTAGATCAGATGGCAAATTGGATTTGGTGCTAGGTCTTTCCCTTTAGGTTTTACCCCAACAATGTTTTCATTAGTTTCGCTCACTCTCGAAATCAAGCATTTTACAGCAGGTTGGAGCAGCCTGTATCTCAGCACAGGAATAAGGTAGGGAAGAATTCTAAGGCTCATTTTGACTGCCTCCAGAAGTTAGATCAGATGGCAAATTGGATTTGGTGCTAGGTCTTTCCCTTTAGGTTTTACCCCAACAATGTTTTCATTAGTTTCGCTCACTCTCGAAATCAAGCATTTTACAGCAGGTTGGAGCAGCCTGTATCTCAGCACAGGAATAAGGTAGGGAAGAATTCTAAGGCTCATTTTGACTGCCTCCAGAAGTTAGATCAGATGGCAAATTGGATTTGGTGCTAGGTCTTTCCCTTTAGGTTTTACCCCAACAATGTTTTCATTAGTTTCGCTCACTCTCGAAATCAAGCATTTTACAGCAGGTTGGAGCAGCCTGTATCTCAGCACAGGAATAAGGTAGGGAAGAATTCTAAGGCTCATTTTGACTGCCTCCAGAAGTTAGATCAGATGGCAAATTGGATTTGGTGCTAGGTCTTTCCCTTTAGGTTTTACCCCAACAATGTTTTCATTAGTTTCGCTCACTCTCGAAATCAAGCATTTTACAGCAGGTTGGAGCAGCCTGTATCTCAGCACAGGAATAAGGTAGGGAAGAATTCTAAGGCTCATTTTGACTGCCTCCAGAAGTTAGATCAGATGGCAAATTGGATTTGGTGCTAGGTCTTTCCCTTTAGGTTTTACCCCAACAATGTTTTCATTAGTTTCGCTCACTCTCGAAATCAAGCATTTTACAGCAGGTTGGAGCAGCCTGTATCTCAGCACAGGAATAAGGTAGGGAAGAATTCTAAGGCTCATTTTGACTGCCTCCAGAAGTTAGATCAGATGGCAAATTGGATTTGGTGCTAGGTCTTTCCCTTTAGGTTTTACCCCAACAATGTTTTCATTAGTTTCGCTCACTCTCGAAATCAAGCATTTTACAGCAGGTTGGAGCAGCCTGTATCTCAGCACAGGAATAAGGTAGGGAAGAATTCTAAGGCTCATTTTGACTGCCTCCAGAAGTTAGATCAGATGGCAAATTGGATTTGGTGCTAGGTCTTTCCCTTTAGGTTTTACCCCAACAATGTTTTCATTAGTTTCGCTCACTCTCGAAATCAAGCATTTTACAGCAGGTTGGAGCAGCCTGTATCTCAGCACAGGAATAAGGTAGGGAAGAATTCTAAGGCTCATTTTGACTGCCTCCAGAAGTTAGATCAGATGGCAAATTGGATTTGGTGCTAGGTCTTTCCCTTTAGGTTTTACCCCAACAATGTTTTCATTAGTTTCGCTCACTCTCGAAATCAAGCATTTTACAGCAGGTTGGAGCAGCCTGTATCTCAGCACAGGAATAAGGTAGGGAAGAATTCTAAGGCTCATTTTGACTGCCTCCAGAAGTTAGATCAGATGGCAAATTGGATTTGGTGCTAGGTCTTTCCCTTTAGGTTTTACCCCAACAATGTTTTCATTAGTTTCGCTCACTCTCGAAATCAAGCATTTTACAGCAGGTTGGAGCAGCCTGTATCTCAGCACAGGAATAAGGTAGGGAAGAATTCTAAGGCTCATTTTGACTGCCTCCAGAAGTTAGATCAGATGGCAAATTGGATTTGGTGCTAGGTCTTTCCCTTTAGGTTTTACCCCAACAATGTTTTCATTAGTTTCGCTCACTCTCGAAATCAAGCATTTTACAGCAGGTTGGAGCAGCCTGTATCTCAGCACAGGAATAAGGTAGGGAAGAATTCTAAGGATCATTTTGACTGCCTCCAGAAGTTAGATCAGATGGCAAATTGGATTTGGTGCTAGGTCTTTCCCTTTAGGTTTTACCCCAACAATGTTTTCATTAGTTTCGCTCACTCTCGAAATCAAGCATTTTACAGCAGGTTGGAGCAGCCTGTATCTCAGCACAGGAATAAGGTAGGGAAGAATTCTAAGGCTCATTTTGACTGCCTCCAGAAGTTAGATCAGATGGCAAATTGGATTTGGTGCTAGGTCTTTCCCTTTAGGTTTTACCCCAACAATGTTTTCATTAGTTTCGCTCACTCTCGAAATCAAGCATTTTACAGCAGGTTGGAGCAGCCTGTATCTCAGCACAGGAATAAGGTAGGGAAGAATTCTAAGGATCATTTTGACTGCCTCCAGAAGTTAGATCAGATGGCAAATTGGATTTGGTGCTAGGTCTTTCCCTTTAGGTTTTACCCCAACAATGTTTTCATTAGTTTCGCTCACTCTCGAAATCAAGCATTTTACAGCAGGTTGGAGCAGCCTGTATCTCAGCACAGGAATAAGGTAGGGAAGAATTCTAAGGCTCATTTTGACTGCCTCCAGAAGTTAGATCAGATGGCAAATTGGATTTGGTGCTAGGTCTTTCCCTTTAGGTTTTACCCCAACAATGTTTTCATTAGTTTCGCTCACTCTCGAAATCAAGCATTTTACAGCAGGTTGGAGCAGCCTGTATCTCAGCACAGGAATAAGGTAGGGAAGAATTCTAAGGCTCATTTTGACTGCCTCCAGAAGTTAGATCAGATGGCAAATTGGATTTGGTGCTAGGTCTTTCCCTTTAGGTTTTACCCCAACAATGTTTTCATTAGTTTCGCTCACTCTCGAAATCAAGCATTTTACAGCAGGTTGGAGCAGCCTGTATCTCAGCACAGGAATAAGGTAGGGAAGAATTCTAAGGCTCATTTTGACTGCCTCCAGAAGTTAGATCAGATGGCAAATTGGATTTGGTGCTAGGTCTTTCCCTTTAGGTTTTACCCCAACAATGTTTTCATTAGTTTCGCTCACTCTCGAAATCAAGCATTTTACAGCAGGTTGGAGCAGCCTGTATCTCAGCACAGGAATAAGGTAGGGAAGAATTCTAAGGATCATTTTGACTGCCTCCAGAAGTTAGATCAGATGGCAAATTGGATTTGGTGCTAGGTCTTTCCCTTTAGGTTTTACCCCAACAATGTTTTCATTAGTTTCGCTCACTCTCGAAATCAAGCATTTTACAGCAGGTTGGAGCAGCCTGTATCTCAGCACAGGAATAAGGTAGGGAAGAATTCTAAGGATCATTTTGACTGCCTCCAGAAGTTAGATCAGATGGCAAATTGGATTTGGTGCTAGGTCTTTCCCTTTAGGTTTTACCCCAACAATGTTTTCATTAGTTTCGCTCACTCTCGAAATCAAGCATTTTACAGCAGGTTGGAGCAGCCTGTATCTCAGCACAGGAATAAGGTAGGGAAGAATTCTAAGGCTCATTTTGACTGCCTCCAGAAGTTAGATCAGATGGCAAATTGGATTTGGTGCTAGGTCTTTCCCTTTAGGTTTTACCCCAACAATGTTTTCATTAGTTTCGCTCACTCTCGAAATCAAGCATTTTACAGCAGGTTGGAGCAGCCTGTATCTCAGCACAGGAATAAGGTAGGGAAGAATTCTAAGGCTCATTTTGACTGCCTCCAGAAGTTAGATCAGATGGCAAATTGGATTTGGTGCTAGGTCTTTCCCTTTAGGTTTTACCCCAACAATGTTTTCATTAGTTTCGCTCACTCTCGAAATCAAGCATTTTACAGCAGGTTGGAGCAGCCTGTATCTCAGCACAGGAATAAGGTAGGGAAGAATTCTAAGGCTCATTTTGACTGCCTCCAGAAGTTAGATCAGATGGCAAATTGGATTTGGTGCTAGGTCTTTCCCTTTAGGTTTTACCCCAACAATGTTTTCATTAGTTTCGCTCACTCTCGAAATCAAGCATTTTACAGCAGGTTGGAGCAGCCTGTATCTCAGCACAGGAATAAGGTAGGGAAGAATTCTAAGGCTCATTTTGACTGCCTCCAGAAGTTAGATCAGATGGCAAATTGGATTTGGTGCTAGGTCTTTCCCTTTAGGTTTTACCCCAACAATGTTTTCATTAGTTTCGCTCACTCTCGAAATCAAGCATTTTACAGCAGGTTGGAGCAGCCTGTATCTCAGCACAGGAATAAGGTAGGGAAGAATTCTAAGGCTCATTTTGACTGCCTCCAGAAGTTAGATCAGATGGCAAATTGGATTTGGTGCTAGGTCTTTCCCTTTAGGTTTTACCCCAACAATGTTTTCATTAGTTTCGCTCACTCTCGAAATCAAGCATTTTACAGCAGGTTGGAGCAGCCTGTATCTCAGCACAGGAATAAGGTAGGGAAGAATTCTAAGGCTCATTTTGACTGCCTCCAGAAGTTAGATCAGATGGCAAATTGGATTTGGTGCTAGGTCTTTCCCTTTAGGTTTTACCCCAACAATGTTTTCATTAGTTTCGCTCACTCTCGAAATCAAGCATTTTACAGCAGGTTGGAGCAGCCTGTATCTCAGCACAGGAATAAGGTAGGGAAGAATTCTAAGGATCATTTTGACTGCCTCCAGAAGTTAGATCAGATGGCAAATTGGATTTGGTGCTAGATATTTCCCTTTAGGTTTTACCCCAACAATGTTTTCATTAGTTTCGCTCACTCTCGAAATCAAGCATTTTACAGCAGGTTGGAGCAGCCTGTATCTCAGCACAGGAATAAGGTAGGGAAGAATTCTAAGGCTCATTTTGACTGCCTCCAGAAGTTAGATCAGATGGCAAATTGGATTTGGTGCTAGGTCTTTCCCTTTAGGTTTTACCCCAACAATGTTTTCATTAGTTTTGCTCACTCTCGAAATCAAGCATTTTACAGCAGGTTGGAGCAGCCTGTATCTCAGCATAGGAATAAGGTAGGGAAGAATTCTAAGGCTCATTTTGACTGCCTCCAGAAGTTAGATCAGATGGCAAATTGGATTTGGTGCTAGGTCTTTCCCTTTAGGTTTTACCCCAACAATGTTTTCATTAGTTTCGCTCACTCTCGAAATCAAGCATTTTACAGCAGGTTGGAGCAGCCTGTATCTCAGCACAGGAATAAGGTAGGGAAGAATTCTAAGGCTCATTTTGACTGCCTCCAGAAGTTAGATCAGATGGCAAATTGGATTTGGTGCTAGGTCTTTCCCTTTAGGTTTTACCCCCAACAATGTTTTCATTAGTTTCGCTCACTCTCGAAATCAAGCATTTTACAGCAGGTTGGAGCAGCCTGTATCTCAGCACAGGAATAAGGTAGGGAAGAATTCTAAGGCTCATTTTGACTGCCTCCAGAAGTTAGATCAGATGGCAAATTGGATTTGGTGCTAGGTCTTTCCCTTTAGGTTTTACCCCAACAATGTTTTCATTAGTTTCGCTCACTCTCGAAATCAAGCATTTTACAGCAGGTTGGAGCAGCCTGTATCTCAGCACAGGAATAAGGTAGGGAAGAATTCTAAGGCTCATTTTGACTGCCTCCAGAAGTTAGATCAGATGGCAAATTGGATTTGGTGCTAGGTCTTTCCCTTTAGGTTTTACCCCAACAATGTTTTCATTAGTTTCGCTCACTCTCGAAATCAAGCATTTTACAGCAGGTTGGAGCAGCCTGTATCTCAGCACAGGAATAAGGTAGGGAAGAATTCTAAGGCTCATTTTGACTGCCTCCAGAAGTTAGATCAGATGGCAAATTGGATTTGGTGCTAGGTCTTTCCCTTTAGGTTTTACCCCAACAATGTTTTCATTAGTTTCGCTCACTCTCGAAATCAAGCATTTTACAGCAGGTTGGAGCAGCCTGTATCTCAGCACAGGAATAAGGTAGGGAAGAATTCTAAGGCTCATTTTGACTGCCTCCAGAAGTTAGATCAGATGGCAAATTGGATTTGGTGCTAGGTCTTTCCCTTTAGGTTTTACCCCAACAATGTTTTCATTAGTTTCGCTCACTCTCGAAATCAAGCATTTTACAGCAGGTTGGAGCAGCCTGTATCTCAGCACAGGAATAAGGTAGGGAAGAATTCTAAGGCTCATTTTGACTGCCTCCAGAAGTTAGATCAGATGGCAAATTGGATTTGGTGCTAGGTCTTTCCCTTTAGGTTTTACCCCAACAATGTTTTCATTAGTTTCGCTCACTCTCGAAATCAAGCATTTTACAGCAGGTTGGAGCAGCCTGTATCTCAGCACAGGAATAAGGTAGGGAAGAATTCTAAGGATCATTTTGACTGCCTCCAGAAGTTAGATCAGATGGCAAATTGGATTTGGTGCTAGGTCTTTCCCTTTAGGTTTTACCCCAACAATGTTTTCATTAGTTTCGCTCACTCTCGAAATCAAGCATTTTACAGCAGGTTGGAGCAGCCTGTATCTCAGCACAGGAATAAGGTAGGGAAGAATTCTAAGGCTCATTTTGACTGCCTCCAGAAGTTAGATCAGATGGCAAATTGGATTTGGTGCTAGGTCTTTCCCTTTAGGTTTTACCCCAACAATGTTTTCATTAGTTTCGCTCACTCTCGAAATCAAGCATTTTACAGCAGGTTGGAGCAGCCTGTATCTCAGCACAGGAATAAGGTAGGGAAGAATTCTAAGGCTCATTTTGACTGCCTCCAGAAGTTAGATCAGATGGCAAATTGGATTTGGTGCTAGGTCTTTCCCTTTAGGTTTTACCCCCAACAATGTTTTCATTAGTTTCGCTCACTCTCGAAATCAAGCATTTTACAGCAGGTTGGAGCAGCCTGTATCTCAGCACAGGAATAAGGTAGGGAAGAATTCTAAGGATCATTTTGACTGCCCTCCAGAAGTTAGATCAGATGGCAAATTGGATTTGGTGCTAGGTCTTTCCCTTTAGGTTTTTACCCCAACAATGTTTTCATTAGTTTCGCTCACTCTCGAAATCAAGCATTTTACAGCAGGTTGGAGCAGCCTGTATCTCAGCACAGGAATAAGGTAGGGGAAGAATTCTAAGGATCATTTTGACTGCCTCCAGAAGTTAGATCAGATGGCAAATTGGATTTGGTGCTAGGTCTTTCCCTTTAGGTTTTACCCCAACAATGTTTTCATTAGTTTCGCTCACTCTCGAAATCAAGCATTTTACAGCAGGTTGGAGCAGCCTGTATCTCCAGCACAGGAATAAGGTAGGGAAGAATTCTAAGGCTCATTTTGACTGCCTCAGAAGTTAGATCAGATGGCAAATTGGATTTGGTGCTAGGTCTTTCCCTTTAGGTTTTACCCCAACAATGTTTTCATTAGTTTCGCTCACTCTCGAAATCAAGCATTTTACAGCAGGTTGGAGCAGCCTGTATCTCAAGCACAGGAATAAGGTAGGGAAGAATTCTAAGGATCATTTTGACTGCCTCCAGAAGTTAGATCAGATGGCAAATTGGATTTGGTGCTAGGTCTTTCCCTTTAGGTTTTACCCCAACAATGTTTTCATTAGTTTCGCTCACTCTCGAAATCAAGCATTTTACAGCAGGTTGGAGCAGCCTGTATCTCAGCACAGGAATAAGGTAGGGGAAGAATTCTAAGGCTCATTTTGACTGCCTCCAGAAGTTAGATCAGATGGCAAATTGGATTTGGTGCTAGGTCTTTTCCCTTTAGGTTTTACCCCAACAATGTTTTCATTAGGTTTCCGCTCACTCTCGAAATCAAGCATTTTACAGCAGGTTGGAGCAGCCTGTATCTCAGCACAGGAATAAGGTAGGGAAGAATTCTAAGGATCATTTTGGACTGCCCTCCAGAAGTTAGATCAGATGGCAAATTGGATTTGGTGCTAGGTCTTTCCCTTTAGGTTTTACCCCCAACAATGTTTTCATTAGTTTCGCTCACTCTCGAAATCAAGCATTTTACAGCAGGTTGGAGCAGCCTGTATCTCAGCACAGGAATAAGGTAGGGAAGAATTCTAAGGCTCATTTTGACTGCCTCCAGAAGTTAGATCAGATGGCAAATTGGATTTGGTGCTAGGTCTTTCCCTTTAGGTTTTACCCCAACAATGTTTTCATTAGTTTCGCTCACTCTCGAAATCAAGCATTTTACAGCAGGTTGGAGCAGCCTGTATCTCAGCACAGGAATAAGGTAGGGAAGAATTCTAAGGATCATTTTGACTGCCTCCAGAAGTTAGATCAGATGGCAAATTGGATTTGGTGCTAGGTCTTTCCCTTTAGGTTTTACCCCCAACAATGTTTTCATTAGTTTCGCTCACTCTCGAAATCAAGCATTTTACAGCAGGTTGGAGCAGCCTGTATCTCAGCACAGGAATAAGGTAGGGAAGAATTCTAAGGATCATTTTGACTGCCTCCAGAAGTTAGATCAGATGGCAAATTGGATTTGGTGCTAGGTCTTTCCCTTTAGGTTTTACCCCAACAATGTTTTCATTAGTTTCGCTCACTCTCGAAATCAAGCATTTTACAGCAGGTTGGAGCAGCCTGTATCTCAGCACAGGAATAAGGTAGGGAAGAATTCTAAGGATCATTTTGACTGCCTCCAGAAGTTAGATCAGATGGCAAATTGGATTTGGTGCTAGGTCTTTCCCTTTAGGTTTTTACCCCAACAATGTTTTCATTAGTTTCGCTCACTCTCGAAATCAAGCATTTTAACAGGCAGGTTGGAGCAGCCTGTATCTCAGCACAGGAATAAGGTAGGGAAGAATTCTAAGGCTCATTTTGACTGCCTCCAGAAGTTAGATCAGATGGCAAATTGGATTTGGTGCTAGGTCTTTCCCTTTAGGTTTTACCCCAACAATGTTTTCATTAGTTTCGCTCACTCTCGAAATCAAGCATTTTTACAGCAGGTTGGGAGCAGCCTGTATCTCAGCACAGGAATAAGGTAGGGAAGAATTCTAAGGCTCATTTTGGACTGCCTCCAGAAGTTAGATCAGATGGCAAATTGGATTTGGTGCTAGATATTTCCCTTTAGGTTTTACCCCAACAATGTTTTCATTAGTTTCGCTCACTCTCGAAATCAAGCATTTTACAGCAGGTTGGAGCAGCCTGTATCTCAGCACAGGAATAAGGTAGGGAAGAATTCTAAGGCTCATTTTGACTGCCCTCCAGAAGTTAGATCAGATGGCAAATTGGATTTGGTGCTAGGTCTTTCCCTTTAGGTTTTACCCCAACAATGTTTTCATTAGTTTCGCTCACTCTCGAAATCAAGCATTTTACAGCAGGTTGGAGCAGCCTGTATCTCAGCACAGGAATAAGGTAGGGAAGAATTCTAAGGCTCATTTTGACTGCCTCCAGAAGTTAGATCAGATGGCAAATTGGATTTGGTGCTAGGTCTTTCCCTTTAGGTTTTTAACCTCCAACAATGTTTTCATTAGTTTCGCTCACTCTCGAAATCAAGCATTTTACAGCAGGTTGGAGCAGCCTGTATCTCAGCACAGGAATAAGGTAGGGAAGAATTCAAATGCTCATTTTGACTGCCTCCAGAAGTTAGATCAGATGGCAAATTGGATTTGGTGCTAGGTCTTTCCCTTTAGGTTTTACCCCAACAATGTTTTCATTAGTTTCGCTCACTCTCGAAATCAAGCATTTTAACAGCAGGTTGGAGCAGCCTGTATCTCAGCACAGGAATAAGGTAGGGAAGAATTCTAAGGATCATTTTGACTGCCTCCAGAAGTTAGATCAGATGGCAAATTGGATTTGGTGCTAGGTCTTTCCCTTTAGGTTTTACCCCAACAATGTTTTCATTAGTTTCGCTCACTCTCGAAATCAAGCATTTTACAGCAGGTTGGAGCAGCCTGTATCTCAGCACAGGAATAAGGTAGGGAAGAATTCTAAGGCTCATTTTGACTGCCTCCAGAAGTTAGATCAGATGGCAAATTGGATTTGGTGCTAGGTCTTTCCCTTTAGGTTTTACCCCAACAATGTTTTCATTAGTTTCGCTCACTCTCGAAATCAAGCATTTTACAGCAGGTTGGAGCAGCCTGTATCTCAGCACATGAATAAGGTAGGGAAGAATTCTAAGGCTCATTTTGACTGCCTCCAGAAGTTAGATCAGATGGCAAATTGGATTTGGTGCTAGGTCTTTCCCTTTAGGTTTTACCCCAACAATGTTTTCATTAGTTTCGCTCACTCTCGAAATCAAGCATTTTACAGCAGGTTGGAGCAGCCTGTATCTCAGCACAGGAATAAGGTAGGGAAGAATTCTAAGGCTCATTTTGACTGCCTCCAGAAGTTAGATCAGATGGCAAATTGGATTTGGTGCTAGGTCTTTCCCTTTAGGTTTTACCCCAACAATGTTTTCATTAGTTTCGCTCACTCTCGAAATCAAGCATTTTACAGCAGGTTGGAGCAGCCTGTATCTCAGCACAGGAATAAGGTAGGGAAGAATTCTAAGGCTCATTTTGACTGCCTCCAGAAGTTAGATCAGATGGCAAATTGGATTTGGTGCTAGGTCTTTCCCTTTAGGTTTTACCCCAACAATGTTTTCATTAGTTTCGCTCACTCTCGAAATCAAGCATTTTACAGCAGGTTGGAGCAGCCTGTATCTCAGCACAGGAATAAGGTAGGGAAGAATTCTAAGGCTCATTTTGACTGCCTCCAGAAGTTAGATCAGATGGCAAATTGGATTTGGTGCTAGGTCTTTCCCTTTAGGTTTTACCCCAACAATGTTTTCATTAGTTTCGCTCACTCTCGAAATCAAGCATTTTACAGCAGGTTGGAGCAGCCTGTATCTCAGCACAGGAATAAGGTAGGGAAGAATTCTAAGGCTCATTTTGACTGCCTCCAGAAGTTAGATCAGATGGCAAATTGGATTTGGTGCTAGGTCTTTCCCTTTAGGTTTTACCCCAACAATGTTTTCATTAGTTTCGCTCACTCTCGAAATCAAGCATTTTACAGCAGGTTGGAGCAGCCTGTATCTCAGCACAGGAATAAGGTAGGGAAGAATTCTAAGGCTCATTTTGACTGCCTCCAGAAGTTAGATCAGATGGCAAATTGGATTTGGTGCTAGGTCTTTCCCTTTAGGTTTTACCCCAACAATGTTTTCATTAGTTTCGCTCACTCTCGAAATCAAGCATTTTACAGCAGGTTGGAGCAGCCTGTATCTCAGCACAGGAATAAGGTAGGGAAGAATTCTAAGGATCATTTTGACTGCCTCCAGAAGTTAGATCAGATGGCAAATTGGATTTGGTGCCAGGTCTTTCCCTTTAGGTTTTACCCCAACAATGTTTTCATTAGTTTCGCTCACTCTCGAAATCAAGCATTTTACAGCAGGTTGGAGCAGCCTGTATCTCAGCACAGGAATAAGGTAGGGAAGAATTCTAAGGCTCATTTTGACTGCCTCCAGAAGTTAGATCAGATGGCAAATTGGATTTGGTGCTAGGTCTTTCCCTTTAGGTTTTACCCCAACAATGTTTTCATTAGTTTCGCTCACTCTCGAAATCAAGCATTTTACAGCAGGTTGGAGCAGCCTGTATCTCAGCACAGGAATAAGGTAGGGAAGAATTCTAAGGCTCATTTTGACTGCCTCCAGAAGTTAGATCAGATGGCAAATTGGATTTGGTGCTAGGTCTTTCCCTTTAGGTTTTACCCCAACAATGTTTTCATTAGTTTCGCTCACTCTCGAAATCAAGCATTTTACAGCAGGTTGGAGCAGCCTGTATCTGAGCACAGGAATAAGGTAGGGAAGAATTCTAAGGATCATTTTGACTGCCTCCAGAAGTTAGATCAGATGGCAAATTGGATTTGGTGCTAGGTCTTTCCCTTTAGGTTTTACCCCAACAATGTTTTCATTAGTTTCGCTCACTCTCGAAATCAAGCATTTTACAGCAGGTTGGAGCAGCCTGTATCTCAGCACAGGAATAAGGTAGGGAAGAATTCTAAGGATCATTTTGACTGCCTCCAGAAGTTAGATCAGATGGCAAATTGGATTTGGTGCTAGGTCTTTCCCTTTAGGTTTTACCCCAACAATGTTTTCATTAGTTTCGCTCACTCTCGAAATCAAGCATTTTACAGCAGGTTGGAGCAGCCTGTATCTCAGCACAGGAATAAGGTAGGGAAGAATTCTAAGGCTCATTTTGACTGCCTCCAGAAGTTAGATCAGATGGCAAATTGGATTTGGTGCTAGGTCTTTCCCTTTAGGTTTTACCCCAACAATGTTTTCATTAGTTTCGCTCACTCTCGAAATCAAGCATTTTACAGCAGGTTGGAGCAGCCTGTATCTCAGCACAGGAATAAGGTAGGGAAGAATTCTAAGGCTCATTTTGACTGCCTCCAGAAGTTAGATCAGATGGCAAATTGGATTTGGTGCTAGGTCTTTCCCTTTAGGTTTTACCCCAACAATGTTTTCATTAGTTTCGCTCACTCTCGAAATCAAGCATTTTACAGCAGGTTGGAGCAGCCTGTATCTCAGCACAGGAATAAGGTAGGGAAGAATTCAAATGCTCATTTTGACTGCCTCCAGAAGTTAGATCAGATGGCAAATTGGATTTGGTGCTAGGTCTTTCCCTTTAGGTTTTACCCCAACAATGTTTTCATTAGTTTCGCTCACTCTCGAAATCAAGCATTTTACAGCAGGTTGGAGCAGCCTGTATCTCAGCACAGGAATAAGGTAGGGAAGAATTCTAAGGCTCATTTTGACTGCCTCCAGAAGTTAGATCAGATGGCAAATTGGATTTGGTGCTAGGTCTTTCCCTTTAGGTTTTACCCCAACAATGTTTTCATTAGTTTCGCTCACTCTCGAAATCAAGCATTTTACAGCAGGTTGGAGCAGCCTGTATCTCAGCACAGGAATAAGGTAGGGAAGAATTCTAAGGCTCATTTTGACTGCCTCCAGAAGTTAGATCAGATGGCAAATTGGATTTGGTGCTAGGTCTTTCCCTTTAGGTTTTACCCCAACAATGTTTTCATTAGTTTCGCTCACTCTCGAAATCAAGCATTTTACAGCAGGTTGGAGCAGCCTGTATCTCAGCACAGGAATAAGGTAGGGAAGAATTCAAATGCTCATTTTGACTGCCTCCAGAAGTTAGATCAGATGGCAAATTGGATTTGGTGCTAGGTCTTTCCCTTTAGGTTTTACCCCAACAATGTTTTCATTAGTTTCGCTCACTCTCGAAATCAAGCATTTTACAGCAGGTTGGAGCAGCCTGTATCTCAGCACAGGAATAAGGTAGGGAAGAATTCTAAGGCTCATTTTGACTGCCTCCAGAAGTTAGATCAGATGGCAAATTGGATTTGGTGCTAGGTCTTTCCCTTTAGGTTTTACCCCAACAATGTTTTCATTAGTTTCGCTCACTCTCGAAATCAAGCATTTTACAGCAGGTTGGAGCAGCCTGTATCTCAGCACAGGAATAAGGTAGGGAAGAATTCTAAGGCTCATTTTGACTGCCTCCAGAAGTTAGATCAGATGGCAAATTGGATTTGGTGCTAGGTCTTTCCCTTTAGTTTTACCCCAACAATGTTTTCATTAGTTTCGCTCACTCTCGAAATCAAGCATTTTACAGCAGGTTGGAGCAGCCTGTATCTCAGCACAGGAATAAGGTAGGGAAGAATTCTAAGGATCATTTTGACTGCCTCCAGAAGTTAGATCAGATGGCAAATTGGATTTGGTGCTAGGTCTTTCCCTTTAGGTTTTACCCCAACAATGTTTTCATTAGTTTCGCTCACTCTCGAAATCAAGCATTTTACAGCAGGTTGGAGCAGCCTGTATCTCAGCACAGGAATAAGGTAGGGAAGAATTCTAAGGCTCATTTTGACTGCCTCCAGAAGTTAGATCAGATGGCAAATTGGATTTGGTGCTAGGTCTTTCCCTTTAGGTTTTACCCCAACAATGTTTTCATTAGTTTCGCTCACTCTCGAAATCAAGCATTTTACAGCAGGTTGGAGCAGCCTGTATCTCAGCACAGGAATAAGGTAGGGAAGAATTCTAAGGCTCATTTTGACTGCCTCCAGAAGTTAGATCAGATGGCAAATTGGATTTGGTGCTAGGTCTTTCCCTTTAGGTTTTACCCCAACAATGTTTTCATTAGTTTCGCTCACTCTCGAAATCAAGCATTTTACAGCAGGTTGGAGCAGCCTGTATCTCAGCACAGGAATAAGGTAGGGAAGAATTCTAAGGCTCATTTTGACTGCCTCCAGAAGTTAGATCAGATGGCAAATTGGATTTGGTGCTAGGTCTTTCCCTTTAGGTTTTTACCCCAACAATGTTTTCATTAGTTTCGCTCACTCTCGAAATCAAGCATTTTACAGCAGGTTGGAGCAGCCTGTATCTCAGCACAGGAATAAGGTAGGGAAGAATTCTAAGGCTCATTTTGACTGCCTCCAGAAGTTAGATCAGATGGCAAATTGGATTTGGTGCTAGGTCTTTCCCTTTAGGTTTTACCCCAACAATGTTTTCATTAGTTTCGCTCACTCTCGAAATCAAGCATTTTACAGCAGGTTGGAGCAGCCTGTATCTCAGCACAGGAATAAGGTAGGGAAGAATTCTAAGGATCATTTTGACTGCCTCCAGAAGTTAGATCAGATGGCAAATTGGATTTGGTGCTAGGTCTTTCCCTTTAGGTTTTACCCCAACAATGTTTTCATTAGTTTCGCTCACTCTCGAAATCAAGCATTTTACAGCAGGTTGGAGCAGCCTGTATCTCAGCACAGGAATAAGGTAGGGAAGAATTCTAAGGATCATTTTGACTGCCTCCAGAAGTTAGATCAGATGGCAAATTGGATTTGGTGCTAGGTCTTTCCCTTTAGGTTTTACCCCAACAATGTTTTCATTAGTTTCGCTCACTCTCGAAATCAAGCATTTTACAGCAGGTTGGAGCAGCCTGTATCTCAGCACAGGAATAAGGTAGGGAAGAATTCTAAGGCTCATTTTGACTGCCTCCAGAAGTTAGATCAGATGGCAAATTGGGTTTGGTGCTAGGTCTTTCCCTTTAGGTTTTACCCCAACAATGTTTTCATTAGTTTCGCTCACTCTCGAAATCAAGCATTTTACAGCAGGTTGGAGCAGCCTGTATCTCAGCACAGGAATAAGGTAGGGAAGAATTCTAAGGCTCATTTTGACTGCCTCCAGAAGTTAGATCAGATGGCAAATTGGATTTGGTGCTAGGTCTTTCCCTTTAGGTTTTACCCCAACAATGTTTTCATTAGTTTCGCTCACTCTCGAAATCAAGCATTTTACAGCAGGTTGGAGCAGCCTGTATCTCAGCACAGGAATAAGGTAGGGAAGAATTCTAAGGCTCATTTTGACTGCCTCCAGAAGTTAGATCAGATGGCAAATTGGATTTGGTGCTAGGTCTTTCCCTTTAGGTTTTACCCCAACAATGTTTTCATTAGTTTCGCTCACTCTCGAAATCAAGCATTTTACAGCAGGTTGGAGCAGCCTGTATCTCAGCACAGGAATAAGGTAGGGAAGAATTCAAATGCTCATTTTGACTGCCTCCAGAAGTTAGATCAGATGGCAAATTGGATTTGGTGCTAGGTCTTTCCCTTTAGGTTTTACCCCAACAAGGTTTTCATTAGTTTCGCTCACTCTCGAAATCAAGCATTTTACAGCAGGTTGGAGCAGCCTGTATCTCAGCACAGGAATAAGGTAGGGAAGAATTCTAAGGCTCATTTTGACTGCCTCCAGAAGTTAGATCAGATGGCAAATTGGATTTGGTGCTAGGTCTTTCCCTTTAGGTTTTACCCCAACAATGTTTTCATTAGTTTCGCTCACTCTCGAAATCAAGCATTTTACAGCAGGTTGGAGCAGCCTGTATCTCAGCACAGGAATAAGGTAGGGAAGAATTCTAAGGCTCATTTTGACTGCCTCCAGAAGTTAGATCAGATGGCAAATTGGATTTGGTGCTAGGTCTTTCCCTTTAGGTTTTACCCCAACAATGTTTTCATTAGTTTCGCTCACTCTCGAAATCAAGCATTTTACAGCAGGTTGGAGCAGCCTGTATCTCAGCACAGGAATAAGGTAGGGAAGAATTCTAAGGCTCATTTTGACTGCCTCCAGAAGTTAGATCAGATGGCAAATTGGATTTGGTGCTAGGTCTTTCCCTTTAGGTTTTACCCCAACAATGTTTTCATTAGTTTCGCTCACTCTCGAAATCAAGCATTTTACAGCAGGTTGGAGCAGCCTGTATCTCAGCACAGGAATAAGGTAGGGAAGAATTCTAAGGCTCATTTTGACTGCCTCCAGAAGTTAGATCAGATGGCAAATTGGATTTGGTGCTAGGTCTTTCCCTTTAGGTTTTACCCCAACAATGTTTTCATTAGTTTCGCTCACTCTCGAAATCAAGCATTTTACAGCAGGTTGGAGCAGCCTGTATCTCAGCACAGGAATAAGGTAGGGAAGAATTCTAAGGCTCATTTTGACTGCCTCCAGAAGTTAGATCAGATGGCAAATTGGATTTGGTGCTAGGTCTTTCCCTTTAGGTTTTTACCCCAACAATGTTTTCATTAGTTTCGCTCACTCTCGAAATCAAGCATTTTACAGCAGGTTGGAGCAGCCTGTATCTCAGCACAGGAATAAGGTAGGGAAGAATTCTAAGGATCATTTTGACTGCCTCCAGAAGTTAGATCAGATGGCAAATTGGATTTGGTGCTAGGTCTTTCCCTTTAGGTTTTACCCCAACAATGTTTTCATTAGTTTCGCTCACTCTCGAAATCAAGCATTTTACAGCAGGTTGGAGCAGCCTGTATCTCAGCACAGGAATAAGGTAGGGAAGAATTCTAAGGATCATTTTGACTGCCTCCAGAAGTTAGATCAGATGGCAAATTGGATTTGGTGCTAGGTCTTTCCCTTTAGGTTTTACCCCAACAATGTTTTCATTAGTTTCGCTCACTCTCGAAATCAAGCATTTTACAGCAGGTTGGAGCAGCCTGTATCTCAGCACAGGAATAAGGTAGGGAAGAATTCTAAGGATCATTTTGACTGCCTCCAGAAGTTAGATCAGATGGCAAATTGGATTTGGTGCTAGGTCTTTCCCTTTAGGTTTTACCCCAACAATGTTTTCATTAGTTTCGCTCACTCTCGAAATCAAGCATTTTACAGCAGGTTGGAGCAGCCTGTATCTCAGCACAGGAATAAGGTAGGGAAGAATTCTAAGGCTCATTTTGACTGCCTCCAGAAGTTAGATCAGATGGCAAATTGGATTTGGTGCTAGGTCTTTCCCTTTAGGTTTTACCCCAACAATGTTTTCATTAGTTTCGCTCACTCTCGAAATCAAGCATTTTACAGCAGGTTGGAGCAGCCTGTATCTCAGCACAGGAATAAGGTAGGGAAGAATTCTAAGGATCATTTTGACTGCCTCCAGAAGTTAGATCAGATGGCAAATTGGATTTGGTGCTAGGTCTTTCCCTTTAGGTTTTACCCCAACAATGTTTTCATTAGTTTCGCTCACTCTCGAAATCAAGCATTTTACAGCAGGTTGGAGCAGCCTGTATCTGAGCACAGGAATAAGGTAGGGAAGAATTCTAAGGATCATTTTGACTGCCTCCAGAAGTTAGATCAGATGGCAAATTGGATTTGGTGCTAGGTCTTTCCCTTTAGGTTTTACCCCAACAATGTTTTCATTAGTTTCGCTCACTCTCGAAATCAAGCATTTTACAGCAGGTTGGAGCAGCCTGTATCTCAGCACAGGAATAAGGTAGGGAAGAATTCTAAGGATCATTTTGACTGCCTCCAGAAGTTAGATCAGATGGCAAATTGGATTTGGTGCTAGGTCTTTCCCTTTAGGTTTTACCCCAACAATGTTTTCATTAGTTTCGCTCACTCTCGAAATCAAGCATTTTACAGCAGGTTGGAGCAGCCTGTATCTCAGCACAGGAATAAGGTAGGGAAGAATTCTAAGGATCATTTTGACTGCCTCCAGAAGTTAGATCAGATGGCAAATTGGATTTGGTGCTAGGTCTTTCCCTTTAGGTTTTACCCCAACAATGTTTTCATTAGTTTCGCTCACTCTCGAAATCAAGCATTTTACAGCAGGTTGGAGCAGCCTGTATCTCAGCACAGGAATAAGGTAGGGAAGAATTCTAAGGATCATTTTGACTGCCTCCAGAAGTTAGATCAGATGGCAAATTGGATTTGGTGCTAGGTCTTTCCCTTTAGGTTTTACCCCAACAATGTTTTCATTAGTTTCGCTCACTCTCGAAATCAAGCATTTTACAGCAGGTTGGAGCAGCCTGTATCTCAGCACAGGAATAAGGTAGGGAAGAATTCTAAGGATCATTTTGACTGCCTCCAGAAGTTAGATCAGATGGCAAATTGGATTTGGTGCTAGGTCTTTCCCTTTAGGTTTTACCCCAACAATGTTTTCATTAGTTTCGCTCACTCTCGAAATCAAGCATTTTACAGCAGGTTGGAGCAGCCTGTATCTCAGCACAGGAATAAGGTAGGGAAGAATTCTAAGGATCATTTTGACTGCCTCCAGAAGTTAGATCAGATGGCAAATTGGATTTGGTGCTAGGTCTTTCCCTTTAGGTTTTACCCCAACAATGTTTTCATTAGTTTCGCTCACTCTCGAAATCAAGCATTTTACAGCAGGTTGGAGCAGCCTGTATCTCAGCACAGGAATAAGGTAGGGAAGAATTCTAAGGCTCATTTTGACTGCCTCCAGAAGTTAGATCAGATGGCAAATTGGATTTGGTGCTAGGTCTTTCCCTTTAGGTTTTACCCCAACAATGTTTTCATTAGTTTCGCTCACTCTCGAAATCAAGCATTTTACAGCAGGTTGGAGCAGCCTGTATCTCAGCACAGGAATAAGGTAGGGAAGAATTCTAAGGCTCATTTTGACTGCCTCCAGAAGTTAGATCAGATGGCAAATTGGATTTGGTGCTAGGTCTTTCCCTTTAGGTTTTACCCCAACAATGTTTTCATTAGTTTCGCTCACTCTCGAAATCAAGCATTTTACAGCAGGTTGGAGCAGCCTGTATCTCAGCACAGGAATAAGGTAGGGAAGAATTCTAAGGATCATTTTGACTGCCTCCAGAAGTTAGATCAGATGGCAAATTGGATTTGGTGCTAGGTCTTTCCCTTTAGGTTTTACCCCAACAATGTTTTCATTAGTTTCGCTCACTCTCGAAATCAAGCATTTTACAGCAGGTTGGAGCAGCCTGTATCTCAGCACAGGAATAAGGTAGGGAAGAATTCTAAGGATCATTTTGACTGCCTCCAGAAGTTAGATCAGATGGCAAATTGGATTTGGTGCTAGGTCTTTCCCTTTAGGTTTTACCCCAACAATGTTTTCATTAGTTTCGCTCACTCTCGAAATCAAGCATTTTACAGCAGGTTGGAGCAGCCTGTATCTCAGCACAGGAATAAGGTAGGGAAGAATTCAAATGCTCATTTTGACTGCCTCCAGAAGTTAGATCAGATGGCAAATTGGATTTGGTGCTAGGTCTTTCCCTTTAGGTTTTACCCCAACAATGTTTTCATTAGTTTCGCTCACTCTCGAAATCAAGCATTTTACAGCAGGTTGGAGCAGCCTGTATCTCAGCACAGGAATAAGGTAGGGAAGAATTCTAAGGATCATTTTGACTGCCTCCAGAAGTTAGATCAGATGGCAAATTGGATTTGGTGCTAGGTCTTTCCCTTTAGGTTTTACCCCAACAATGTTTTCATTAGTTTCGCTCACTCTCGAAATCAAGCATTTTACAGCAGGTTGGAGCAGCCTGTATCTCAGCACAGGAATAAGGTAGGGAAGAATTCAAATGCTCATTTTGACTGCCTCCAGAAGTTAGATCAGATGGCAAATTGGATTTGGTGCTAGGTCTTTCCCTTTAGGTTTTACCCCAACAAGGTTTTCATTAGTTTCGCTCACTCTCGAAATCAAGCATTTTACAGCAGGTTGGAGCAGCCTGTATCTCAGCACAGGAATAAGGTAGGGAAGAATTCTAAGGCTCATTTTGACTGCCTCCAGAAGTTAGATCAGATGGCAAATTGGATTTGGTGCTAGGTCTTTCCCTTTAGGTTTTACCCCAACAATGTTTTCATTAGTTTCGCTCACTCTCGAAATCAAGCATTTTACAGCAGGTTGGAGCAGCCTGTATCTCAGCACAGGAATAAGGTAGGGAAGAATTCTAAGGCTCATTTTGACTGCCTCCAGAAGTTAGATCAGATGGCAAATTGGATTTGGTGCTAGGTCTTTCCCTTTAGGTTTTACCCCAACAATGTTTTCATTAGTTTCGCTCACTCTCGAAATCAAGCATTTTACAGCAGGTTGGAGCAGCCTGTATCTCAGCACAGGAATAAGGTAGGGAAGAATTCTAAGGCTCATTTTGACTGCCTCCAGAAGTTAGATCAGATGGCAAATTGGATTTGGTGCTAGGTCTTTCCCTTTAGGTTTTACCCCAACAATGTTTTCATTAGTTTCGCTCACTCTCGAAATCAAGCATTTTACAGCAGGTTGGAGCAGCCTGTATCTCAGCACAGGAATAAGGTAGGGAAGAATTCTAAGGCTCATTTTGACTGCCTCCAGAAGTTAGATCAGATGGCAAATTGGATTTGGTGCTAGGTCTTTCCCTTTAGGTTTTACCCCAACAATGTTTTCATTAGTTTCGCTCACTCTCGAAATCAAGCATTTTACAGCAGGTTGGAGCAGCCTGTATCTCAGCACAGGAATAAGGTAGGGAAGAATTCTAAGGCTCATTTTGACTGCCTCCAGAAGTTAGATCAGATGGCAAATTGGATTTGGTGCTAGGTCTTTCCCTTTAGGTTTTACCCCAACAATGTTTTCATTAGTTTCGCTCACTCTCGAAATCAAGCATTTTACAGCAGGTTGGAGCAGCCTGTATCTCAGCACAGGAATAAGGTAGGGAAGAATTCTAAGGCTCATTTTGACTGCCTCCAGAAGTTAGATCAGATGGCAAATTGGATTTGGTGCTAGGTCTTTCCCTTTAGGTTTTACCCCAACAATGTTTTCATTAGTTTCGCTCACTCTCGAAATCAAGCATTTTACAGCAGGTTGGAGCAGCCTGTATCTCAGCACAGGAATAAGGTAGGGAAGAATTCTAAGGATCATTTTGACTGCCTCCAGAAGTTAGATCAGATGGCAAATTGGATTTGGTGCTAGGTCTTTCCCTTTAGGTTTTACCCCAACAATGTTTTCATTAGTTTCGCTCACTCTCGAAATCAAGCATTTTACAGCAGGTTGGAGCAGCCTGTATCTCAGCACAGGAATAAGGTAGGGAAGAATTCTAAGGCTCATTTTGACTGCCTCCAGAAGTTAGATCAGATGGCAAATTGGATTTGGTGCTAGGTCTTTCCCTTTAGGTTTTACCCCAACAATGTTTTCATTAGTTTCGCTCACTCTCGAAATCAAGCATTTTACAGCAGGTTGGAGCAGCCTGTATCTCAGCACAGGAATAAGGTAGGGAAGAATTCTAAGGCTCATTTTGACTGCCTCCAGAAGTTAGATCAGATGGCAAATTGGATTTGGTGCTAGGTCTTTCCCTTTAGGTTTTACCCCAACAATGTTTTCATTAGTTTCGCTCACTCTCGAAATCAAGCATTTTACAGCAGGTTGGAGCAGCCTGTATCTCAGCACAGGAATAAGGTAGGGAAGAATTCTAAGGCTCATTTTGACTGCCTCCAGAAGTTAGATCAGATGGCAAATTGGATTTGGTGCTAGGTCTTTCCCTTTAGGTTTTACCCCAACAATGTTTTCATTAGTTTCGCTCACTCTCGAAATCAAGCATTTTACAGCAGGTTGGAGCAGCCTGTATCTCAGCACAGAATAAGGTAGGGAAGAATTCTAAGGCTCATTTTGACTGCCTCCAGAAGTTAGATCAGATGGCAAATTGGATTTGGTGCTAGGTCTTTCCCTTTAGGTTTTACCCCAACAATGTTTTCATTAGTTTCGCTCACTCTCGAAATCAAGCATTTTACAGCAGGTTGGAGCAGCCTGTATCTCAGCACAGGAATAAGGTAGGGAAGAATTCTAAGGCTCATTTTGACTGCCTCCAGAAGTTAGATCAGATGGCAAATTGGATTTGGTGCTAGGTCTTTCCCTTTAGGTTTTACCCCAACAATGTTTTCATTAGTTTCGCTCACTCTCGAAATCAAGCATTTTACAGCAGGTTGGAGCAGCCTGTATCTCAGCACAGGAATAAGGTAGGGAAGAATTCAAATGCTCATTTTGACTGCCTCCAGAAGTTAGATCAGATGGCAAATTGGATTTGGTGCTAGGTCTTTCCCTTTAGGTTTTACCCCAACAATGTTTTCATTAGTTTCGCTCACTCTCGAAATCAAGCATTTTACAGCAGGTTGGGAGCAGCCTGTATCTCAGCACAGGAATAAGGTAGGGAAGAATTCTAAGGATCATTTTGACTGCCTCCAGAAGTTAGATCAGATGGCAAATTGGATTTGGTGCTAGGTCTTTCCCTTTAGGTTTTACCCCAACAATGTTTTCATTAGTTTCGCTCACTCTCGAAATCAAGCATTTTACAGCAGGTTGGAGCAGCCTGTATCTCAGCACAGGAATAAGGTAGGGAAGAATTCTAAGGCTCATTTTGACTGCCTCCAGAAGTTAGATCAGATGGCAAATTGGATTTGGTGCTAGGTCTTTCCCTTTAGGTTTTACCCCAACAATGTTTTCATTAGTTTCGCTCACTCTCGAAATCAAGCATTTTACAGCAGGTTGGAGCAGCCTGTATCTCAGCACAGGAATAAGGTAGGAAGAATTCTAAGGCTCATTTTGACTGCCTCCAGAAGTTAGATCAGATGGCAAATTGGATTTGGTGCTAGGTCTTTCCCTTTAGGTTTTACCCCAACAATGTTTTCATTAGTTTCGCTCACTCTCGAAATCAAGCATTTTACAGCAGGTTGGAGCAGCCTGTATCTCAGCACAGGAATAAGGTAGGGAAGAATTCTAAGGCTCATTTTGACTGCCTCCAGAAGTTAGATCAGATGGCAAATTGGATTTGGTGCTAGGTCTTTCCCTTTAGGTTTTACCCCAACAATGTTTTCATTAGTTTCGCTCACTCTCGAAATCAAGCATTTTACAGCAGGTTGGAGCAGCCTGTATCTCAGCACAGGAATAAGGTAGGGAAGAATTCTAAGGCTCATTTTGACTGCCTCCAGAAGTTAGATCAGATGGCAAATTGGATTTGGTGCTAGGTCTTTCCCTTTAGGTTTTACCCCAACAATGTTTTCATTAGTTTCGCTCACTCTCGAAATCAAGCATTTTACAGCAGGTTGGAGCAGCCTGTATCTCAGCACAGGAATAAGGTAGGGAAGAATTCTAAGGATCATTTTGACTGCCTCCAGAAGTTAGATCAGATGGCAAATTGGATTTGGTGCTAGGTCTTTCCCTTTAGGTTTTACCCCAACAATGTTTTCATTAGTTTCGCTCACTCTCGAAATCAAGCATTTTACAGCAGGTTGGAGCAGCCTGTATCTCAGCACAGGAATAAGGTAGGGAAGAATTCTAAGGCTCATTTTGACTGCCTCCAGAAGTTAGATCAGATGGCAAATTGGATTTGGTGCTAGGTCTTTCCCTTTAGGTTTTACCCCAACAATGTTTTCATTAGTTTCGCTCACTCTCGAAATCAAGCATTTTACAGCAGGTTGGAGCAGCCTGTATTTCTCAGCACAGGAATAAGGTAGGGAAGAATTCTAAGGCTCATTTTGACTGCCTCCAGAAGTTAGATCAGATGGCAAATTGGATTTGGTGCTAGGTCTTTCCCTTTAGGTTTTACCCCAACAATGTTTTCATTAGTTTCGCTCACTCTCGAAATCAAGCATTTTACAGCAGGTTGGAGCAGCCTGTATCTCAGCACAGGAATAAGGTAGGGAAGAATTCAAATGCTCATTTTGACTGCCTCCAGAAGTTAGATCAGATGGCAAATTGGATTTGGTGCTAGGTCTTTCCCTTTAGGTTTTACCCCAACAAGGTTTTCATTAGTTTCGCTCACTCTCGAAATCAAGCATTTTACAGCAGGTTGGAGCAGCCTGTATCTCAGCACAGGAATAAGGTAGGGAAGAATTCTAAGGCTCATTTTGACTGCCTCCAGAAGTTAGATCAGATGGCAAATTGGATTTGGTGCTAGGTCTTTCCCTTTAGGTTTTACCCCAACAATGTTTTCATTAGTTTCGCTCACTCTCGAAATCAAGCATTTTACAGCAGGTTGGAGCAGCCTGTATCTCAGCACAGGAATAAGGTAGGGAAGAATTCTAAGGCTCATTTTGACTGCCTCCAGAAGTTAGATCAGATGGCAAATTGGATTTGGTGCTAGGTCTTTCCCTTTAGGTTTTACCCCAACAATGTTTTCATTAGTTTCGCTCACTCTCGAAATCAAGCATTTTACAGCAGGTTGGAGCAGCCTGTATCTCAGCACAGGAATAAGGTAGGGAAGAATTCTAAGGCTCATTTTGACTGCCTCCAGAAGTTAGATCAGATGGCAAATTGGATTTGGTGCTAGGTCTTTCCCTTTAGGTTTTACCCCAACAATGTTTTCATTAGTTTCGCTCACTCTCGAAATCAAGCATTTTACAGCAGGTTGGAGCAGCCTGTATCTCAGCACAGGAATAAGGTAGGGAAGAATTCTAAGGATCATTTTGACTGCCTCCAGAAGTTAGATCAGATGGCAAATTGGATTTGGTGCTAGGTCTTTCCCTTTAGGTTTTACCCCAACAATGTTTTCATTAGTTTCGCTCACTCTCGAAATCAAGCATTTTACAGCAGGTTGGAGCAGCCTGTATCTCAGCACAGGAATAAGGTAGGGAAGAATTCTAAGGATCATTTTGACTGCCTCCAGAAGTTAGATCAGATGGCAAATTGGATTTGGTGCTAGGTCTTTCCCTTTAGGTTTTACCCCAACAATGTTTTCATTAGTTTCGCTCACTCTCGAAATCAAGCATTTTACAGCAGGTTGGAGCAGCCTGTATCTCAGCACAGGAATAAGGTAGGGAAGAATTCTAAGGATCATTTTGACTGCCTCCAGAAGTTAGATCAGATGGCAAATTGGATTTGGTGCTAGGTCTTTCCCTTTAGGTTTTACCCCAACAATGTTTTCATTAGTTTCGCTCACTCTCGAAATCAAGCATTTTACAGCAGGTTGGAGCAGCCTGTATCTCAGCACAGGAATAAGGTAGGGAAGAATTCTAAGGATCATTTTGACTGCCTCCAGAAGTTAGATCAGATGGCAAATTGGATTTGGTGCTAGGTCTTTCCCTTTAGGTTTTACCCCAACAATGTTTTCATTAGTTTCGCTCACTCTCGAAATCAAGCATTTTACAGCAGGTTGGAGCAGCCTGTATCTCAGCACAGGAATAAGGTAGGGAAGAATTCTAAGGCTCATTTTGACTGCCTCCAGAAGTTAGATCAGATGGCAAATTGGATTTGGTGCTAGGTCTTTCCCTTTAGGTTTTACCCCAACAATGTTTTCATTAGTTTCGCTCACTCTCGAAATCAAGCATTTTACAGCAGGTTGGAGCAGCCTGTATCTCAGCACAGGAATAAGGTAGGGAAGAATTCTAAGGCTCATTTTGACTGCCTCCAGAAGTTAGATCAGATGGCAAATTGGATTTGGTGCTAGGTCTTTCCCTTTAGGTTTTACCCCAACAATGTTTTCATTAGTTTCGCTCACTCTCGAAATCAAGCATTTTACAGCAGGTTGGAGCAGCCTGTATCTGAGCACAGGAATAAGGTAGGGAAGAATTCTAAGGATCATTTTGACTGCCTCCAGAAGTTAGATCAGATGGCAAATTGGATTTGGTGCTAGGTCTTTCCCTTTAGGTTTTACCCCAACAATGTTTTCATTAGTTTCGCTCACTCTCGAAATCAAGCATTTTACAGCAGGTTGGAGCAGCCTGTATCTCAGCACAGGAATAAGGTAGGGAAGAATTCTAAGGATCATTTTGACTGCCTCCAGAAGTTAGATCAGATGGCAAATTGGATTTGGTGCTAGGTCTTTCCCTTTAGGTTTTACCCCAACAATGTTTTCATTAGTTTCGCTCACTCTCGAAATCAAGCATTTTACAGCAGGTTGGAGCAGCCTGTATCTCAGCACAGGAATAAGGTAGGGAAGAATTCTAAGGATCATTTTGACTGCCTCCAGAAGTTAGATCAGATGGCAAATTGGATTTGGTGCTAGGTCTTTCCCTTTAGGTTTTACCCCAACAATGTTTTCATTAGTTTCGCTCACTCTCGAAATCAAGCATTTTACAGCAGGTTGGAGCAGCCTGTATCTCAGCACAGGAATAAGGTAGGGAAGAATTCTAAGGATCATTTTGACTGCCTCCAGAAGTTAGATCAGATGGCAAATTGGATTTGGTGCTAGGTCTTTCCCTTTAGGTTTTACCCCAACAATGTTTTCATTAGTTTCGCTCACTCTCGAAATCAAGCATTTTACAGCAGGTTGGAGCAGCCTGTATCTCAGCACAGGAATAAGGTAGGGAAGAATTCTAAGGCTCATTTTGACTGCCTCCAGAAGTTAGATCAGATGGCAAATTGGATTTGGTGCTAGGTCTTTCCCTTTAGGTTTTACCCCAACAATGTTTTCATTAGTTTCGCTCACTCTCGAAATCAAGCATTTTACAGCAGGTTGGAGCAGCCTGTATCTCAGCACAGGAATAAGGTAGGGAAGAATTCTAAGGCTCATTTTGACTGCCTCCAGAAGTTAGATCAGATGGCAAATTGGATTTGGTGCTAGGTCTTTCCCTTTAGGTTTTACCCCAACAATGTTTTCATTAGTTTCGCTCACTCTCGAAATCAAGCATTTTACAGCAGGTTGGAGCAGCCTGTATCTCAGCACAGGAATAAGGTAGGGAAGAATTCTAAGGATCATTTTGACTGCCTCCAGAAGTTAGATCAGATGGCAAATTGGATTTGGTGCTAGGTCTTTCCCTTTAGGTTTTACCCCAACAATGTTTTCATTAGTTTCGCTCACTCTCGAAATCAAGCATTTTACAGCAGGTTGGAGCAGCCTGTATCTGAGCACAGGAATAAGGTAGGGAAGAATTCTAAGGCTCATTTTGACTGCCTCCAGAAGTTAGATCAGATGGCAAATTGGATTTGGTGCTAGGTCTTTCCCTTTAGGTTTTACCCCAACAATGTTTTCATTAGTTTCGCTCACTCTCGAAATCAAGCATTTTACAGCAGGTTGGAGCAGCCTGTATCTCAGCACAGGAATAAGGTAGGGAAGAATTCTAAGGATCATTTTGACTGCCTCCAGAAGTTAGATCAGATGGCAAATTGGATTTGGTGCTAGGTCTTTCCCTTTAGGTTTTACCCCAACAATGTTTTCATTAGTTTCGCTCACTCTCGAAATCAAGCATTTTACAGCAGGTTGGAGCAGCCTGTATCTCAGCACAGGAATAAGGTAGGGAAGAATTCTAAGGATCATTTTGACTGCCTCCAGAAGTTAGATCAGATGGCAAATTGGATTTGGTGCTAGGTCTTTCCCTTTAGGTTTTACCCCAACAATGTTTTCATTAGTTTCGCTCACTCTCGAAATCAAGCATTTTACAGCAGGTTGGAGCAGCCTGTATCTCAGCACAGGAATAAGGTAGGGAAGAATTCTAAGGATCATTTTGACTGCCTCCAGAAGTTAGATCAGATGGCAAATTGGATTTGGTGCTAGGTCTTTCCCTTTAGGTTTTACCCCAACAATGTTTTATTAGTTTCGCTCACTCTCGAAATCAAGCATTTTACAGCAGGTTGGAGCAGCCTGTATCTCAGCACAGGAATAAGGTAGGGAAGAATTCTAAGGATCATTTTGACTGCCTCCAGAAGTTAGATCAGATGGCAAATTGGATTTGGTGCTAGGTCTTTCCCTTTAGGTTTTACCCCAACAATGTTTTCATTAGTTTCGCTCACTCTCGAAATCAAGCATTTTACAGCAGGTTGGAGCAGCCTGTATCTCAGCACAGGAATAAGGTAGGGAAGAATTCTAAGGATCATTTTGACTGCCTCCAGAAGTTAGATCAGATGGCAAATTGGATTTGGTGCTAGGTCTTTCCCTTTAGGTTTTACCCCAACAATGTTTTCATTAGTTTCGCTCACTCTCGAAATCAAGCATTTTACAGCAGGTTGGAGCAGCCTGTATCTCAGCACAGGAATAAGGTAGGGAAGAATTCTAAGGCTCATTTTGACTGCCTCCAGAAGTTAGATCAGATGGCAAATTGGATTTGGTGCTAGGTCTTTCCCTTTAGGTTTTACCCCAACAATGTTTTCATTAGTTTCGCTCACTCTCGAAATCAAGCATTTTACAGCAGGTTGGAGCAGCCTGTATCTCAGCACAGGAATAAGGTAGGGAAGAATTCTAAGGCTCATTTTGACTGCCTCCAGAAGTTAGATCAGATGGCAAATTGGATTTGGTGCTAGGTCTTTCCCTTTAGGTTTTACCCCAACAATGTTTTCATTAGTTTCGCTCACTCTCGAAATCAAGCATTTTACAGCAGGTTGGAGCAGCCTGTATCTCAGCACAGGAATAAGGTAGGGAAGAATTCTAAGGCTCATTTTGACTGCCTCCAGAAGTTAGATCAGATGGCAAATTGGATTTGGTGCTAGGTCTTTCCCTTTAGGTTTTACCCCAACAATGTTTTCATTAGTTTCGCTCACTCTCGAAATCAAGCATTTTACAGCAGGTTGGAGCAGCCTGTATCTCAGCACAGGAATAAGGTAGGGAAGAATTCTAAGGATCATTTTGACTGCCTCCAGAAGTTAGATCAGATGGCAAATTGGATTTGGTGCTAGGTCTTTCCCTTTAGGTTTTACCCCAACAATGTTTTCATTAGTTTCGCTCACTCTCGAAATCAGCATTTTACAGCAGGTTGGAGCAGCCTGTATCTCAGCACAGGAATAAGGTAGGGAAGAATTCAAATGCTCATTTTGACTGCCTCCAGAAGTTAGATCAGATGGCAAATTGGATTTGGTGCTAGGTCTTTCCCTTTAGGTTTATCCCCAACAATGTTTTCATTAGTTTCGCTCACTCTCGAAATCAAGCATTTTACAGCAGGTTGGAGCAGCCTGTATCTCAGCACAGGAATAAGGTAGGGAAGAATTCTAAGGATCATTTTGACTGCCTCCAGAAGTTAGATCAGATGGCAAATTGGATTTGGTGCTAGGTCTTTCCCTTTAGGTTTTACCCCAACAAAGTTTTCATTAGTTTCGCTCACTCTCGAAATCAAGCATTTTACAGCAGGTTGGAGCAGCCTGTATCTCAGCACAGGAATAAGGTAGGGAAGAATTCTAAGGCTCATTTTGACTGCCTCCAGAAGTTAGATCAGATGGCAAATTGGATTTGGTGCTAGGTCTTTCCCTTTAGGTTTTACCCCAACAATGTTTTCATTAGTTTCGCTCACTCTCGAAATCAAGCATTTCACAGCAGGTTGGAGCAGCCTGTATCTCAGCACAGGAATAAGGTAGGGAAGAATTCTAAGGCTCATTTTGACTGCCTCCAGAAGTTAGATCAGATGGCAAATTGGATTTGGTGCTAGGTCTTTCCCTTTAGGTTTTACCCCAACAATGTTTTCATTAGTTTCGCTCACTCTCGAAATCAAGCATTTTACAGCAGGTTAGAGCAGCCTGTATCTCAGCACAGGAATAAGGTAGGGAAGAATTCTAAGGCTCATTTTGACTGCCTCCAGAAGTTAGATCAGATGGCAAATTGGATTTGGTGCTAGGTCTTTCCCTTTAGGTTTTACCCCAACAATGTTTTCATTAGTTTCGCTCACTCTCGAAATCAAGCATTTTACAGCAGGTTGGAGCAGCCTGTATCTCAGCACAGGAATAAGGTAGGGAAGAATTCTAAGGCTCATTTTGACTGCCTCCAGAAGTTAGATCAGATGGCAAATTGGATTTGGTGCTAGGTCTTTCCCTTTAGGTTTTACCCCAACAATGTTTTCATTAGTTTCGCTCACTCTCGAAATCAAGCATTTTACAGCAGGTTGGAGCAGCCTGTATCTCAGCACAGGAATAAGGTAGGGAAGAATTCTAAGGCTCATTTTGACTGCCTCCAGAAGTTAGATCAGATGGCAAATTGGATTTGGTGCTAGGTCTTTCCCTTTAGGTTTTACCCCAACAATGTTTTCATTAGTTTCGCTCACTCTCGAAATCAAGCATTTTACAGCAGGTTGGAGCAGCCTGTATCTCAGCACAGGAATAAGGTAGGGAAGAATTCTAAGGCTCATTTTGACTGCCTCCAGAAGTTAGATCAGATGGCAAATTGGATTTGGTGCTAGGTCTTTCCCTTTAGGTTTTACCCCAACAATGTTTTCATTAGTTTCGCTCACTCTCGAAATCAAGCATTTTACAGCAGGTTGGAGCAGCCTGTATCTCAGCACAGGAATAAGGTAGGGAAGAATTCAAATGCTCATTTTGACTGCCTCCAGAAGTTAGATCAGATGGCAAATTGGATTTGGTGCTAGGTCTTTCCCTTTAGGTTTTACCCCAACAAGGTTTTCATTAGTTTCGCTCACTCTCGAAATCAAGCATTTTACAGCAGGTTGGAGCAGCCTGTATCTCAGCACAGGAATAAGGTAGGGAAGAATTCTAAGGCTCATTTTGACTGCCTCCAGAAGTTAGATCAGATGGCAAATTGGATTTGGTGCTAGGTCTTTCCCTTTAGGGTTTTACCCCAACAATGTTTTTCATTAGTTTCGCTCACTCTCGAAATCAAGCATTTTACAGCAGGTTGGAGCAGCCTGTATCTCAGCACAGGAATAAGGTAGGGAAGAATTCTAAGGCTCATTTTGACTGCCTCCAGAAGTTAGATCAGATGGCAAATTGGATTTGGTGCTAGGTCTTTCCCTTTAGGTTTTACCCCAACAATGTTTTCATTAGTTTCGCTCACTCTCGAAATCAAGCATTTTACAGCAGGTTGGAGCAGCCTGTATCTCAGCACAGGAATAAGGTAGGGAAGAATTCTAAGGCTCATTTTGACTGCCTCCAGAAGTTAGATCAGATGGCAAATTGGATTTGGTGCTAGGTCTTTCCCTTTAGGTTTTACCCCAACAATGTTTTCATTAGTTTCGCTCACTCTCGAAATCAAGCATTTTACAGCAGGTTGGAGCAGCCTGTATCTCAGCACAGGAATAAGGTAGGGAAGAATTCTAAGGATCATTTTGACTGCCTCCAGAAGTTAGATCAGATGGCAAATTGGATTTGGTGCTAGGTCTTTCCCTTTAGGTTTTACCCCAACAATGTTTTCATTAGTTTCGCTCACTCTCGAAATCAAGCATTTTACAGCAGGTTGGAGCAGCCTGTATCTCAGCACAGGAATAAGGTAGGGAAGAATTCTAAGGATCATTTTGACTGCCTCCAGAAGTTAGATCAGATGGCAAATTGGATTTGGTGCTAGGTCTTTCCCTTTAGGTTTTACCCCAACAATGTTTTCATTAGTTTCGCTCACTCTCGAAATCAAGCATTTTACAGCAGGTTGGAGCAGCCTGTATCTCAGCACAGGAATAAGGTAGGGAAGAATTCTAAGGATCATTTTGACTGCCTCCAGAAGTTAGATCAGATGGCAAATTGGATTTGGTGCTAGGTCTTTCCCTTTAGGTTTTACCCCAACAAGGTTTTCATTAGTTTCGCTCACTCTCGAAATCAAGCATTTTACAGCAGGTTGGAGCAGCCTGTATCTCAGCACAGGAATAAGGTAGGGAAGAATTCTAAGGCTCATTTTGACTGCCTCCAGAAGTTAGATCAGATGGCAAATTGGATTTGGTGCTAGGTCTTTCCCTTTAGGTTTTACCCCAACAATGTTTTCATTAGTTTCGCTCACTCTCGAAATCAAGCATTTTACAGCAGGTTGGAGCAGCCTGTATCTCAGCACAGGAATAAGGTAGGGAAGAATTCTAAGGCTCATTTTGACTGCCTCCAGAAGTTAGATCAGATGGCAAATTGGATTTGGTGCTAGGTCTTTCCCTTTAGGTTTTACCCCAACAATGTTTTCATTAGTTTCGCTCACTCTCGAAATCAAGCATTTTACAGCAGGTTGGAGCAGCCTGTATCTCAGCACAGGAATAAGGTAGGGAAGAATTCTAAGGCTCATTTTGACTGCCTCCAGAAGTTAGATCAGATGGCAAATTGGATTTGGTGCTAGGTCTTTCCCTTTAGGTTTTACCCCAACAATGTTTTCATTAGTTTCGCTCACTCTCGAAATCAAGCATTTTACAGCAGGTTGGAGCAGCCTGTATCTCAGCACAGGAATAAGGTAGGGAAGAATTCTAAGGCTCATTTTGACTGCCTCCAGAAGTTAGATCAGATGGCAAATTGGATTTGGTGCTAGGTCTTTCCCTTTAGGTTTTACCCCAACAATGTTTTCATTAGTTTCGCTCACTCTCGAAATCAAGCATTTTACAGCAGGTTGGAGCAGCCTGTATCTCAGCACAGGAATAAGGTAGGGAAGAATTCTAAGGCTCATTTTGACTGCCTCCAGAAGTTAGATCAGATGGCAAATTGGATTTGGTGCTAGGTCTTTCCCTTTAGGTTTTACCCCAACAATGTTTTCATTAGTTTCGCTCACTCTCGAAATCAAGCATTTTACAGCAGGTTGGAGCAGCCTGTATCTCAGCACAGGAATAAGGTAGGGAAGAATTCTAAGGCTCATTTTGACTGCCTCCAGAAGTTAGATCAGATGGCAAATTGGATTTGGTGCTAGGTCTTTCCCTTTAGGTTTTACCCCAACAATGTTTTCATTAGTTTCGCTCACTCTCGAAATCAAGCATTTTACAGCAGGTTGGAGCAGCCTGTATCTCAGCACAGGAATAAGGTAGGGAAGAATTCTAAGGATCATTTTGACTGCCTCCAGAAGTTAGATCAGATGGCAAATTGGATTTGGTGCTAGGTCTTTCCCTTTAGGTTTTACCCCAACAATGTTTTCATTAGTTTCGCTCACTCTCGAAATCAAGCATTTTACAGCAGGTTGGAGCAGCCTGTATCTCAGCACAGGAATAAGGTAGGGAAGAATTCTAAGGATCATTTTGACTGCCTCCAGAAGTTAGATCAGATGGCAAATTGGATTTGGTGCTAGGTCTTTCCCTTTAGGTTTTACCCCAACAATGTTTTCATTAGTTTCGCTCACTCTCGAAATCAAGCATTTTACAGCAGGTTGGAGCAGCCTGTATCTCAGCACAGGAATAAGGTAGGGAAGAATTCTAAGGATCATTTTGACTGCCTCCAGAAGTTAGATCAGATGGCAAATTGGATTTGGTGCTAGGTCTTTCCCTTTAGGTTTTACCCCAACAATGTTTTCATTAGTTTCGCTCACTCTCGAAATCAAGCATTTTACAGCAGGTTGGAGCAGCCTGTATCTCAGCACAGGAATAAGGTAGGGAAGAATTCAAATGCTCATTTTGACTGCCTCCAGAAGTTAGATCAGATGGCAAATTGGATTTGGTGCTAGGTCTTTCCCTTTAGGTTTTACCCCAACAATGTTTTCATTAGTTTCGCTCACTCTCGAAATCAAGCATTTTACAGCAGGTTGGAGCAGCCTGTATCTCAGCACAGGAATAAGGTAGGGAAGAATTCTAAGGATCATTTTGACTGCCTCCAGAAGTTAGATCAGATGGCAAATTGGATTTGGTGCTAGGTCTTTCCCTTTAGGTTTTACCCCAACAATGTTTTCATTAGTTTCGCTCACTCTCGAAATCAAGCATTTTACAGCAGGTTGGAGCAGCCTGTATCTGAGCACAGGAATAAGGTAGGGAAGAATTCTAAGGCTCATTTTGACTGCCTCCAGAAGTTAGATCAGATGGCAAATTGGATTTGGTGCTAGGTCTTTCCCTTTAGGTTTTACCCCAACAATGTTTTCATTAGTTTCGCTCACTCTCGAAATCAAGCATTTTACAGCAGGTTGGAGCAGCCTGTATCTCAGCACAGGAATAAGGTAGGGAAGAATTCTAAGGCTCATTTTGACTGCCTCCAGAAGTTAGATCAGATGGCAAATTGGATTTGGTGCTAGGTCTTTCCCTTTAGGTTTTACCCCAACAATGTTTTCATTAGTTTCGCTCACTCTCGAAATCAAGCATTTTACAGCAGGTTGGAGCAGCCTGTATCTGAGCACAGGAATAAGGTAGGGAAGAATTCTAAGGATCATTTTGACTGCCTCCAGAAGTTAGATCAGATGGCAAATTGGATTTGGTGCTAGGTCTTTCCCTTTAGGTTTTACCCCAACAAAGTTTTCATTAGTTTTGCTCACTCTCGAAATCAAGCATTTTACAGCAGGTTGGAGCAGCCTGTATCTCAGCACAGGAATAAGGTAGGGAAGAATTCAAATGCTCATTTTGACTGCCTCCAGAAGTTAGATCAGATGGCAAATTGGATTTGGTGCTAGGTCTTTCCCTTTAGGTTTTACCCCAACAATGTTTTCATTAGTTTCGCTCACTCTCGAAATCAAGCATTTTACAGCAGGTTGGAGCAGCCTGTATCTCAGCACAGGAATAAGGTAGGGAAGAATTCTAAGGATCATTTTGACTGCCTCCAGAAGTTAGATCAGATGGCAAATTGGATTTGGTGCTAGGTCTTTCCCTTTAGGTTTTACCCCAACAATGTTTTCATTAGTTTCGCTCACTCTCGAAATCAAGCATTTTACAGCAGGTTGGAGCAGCCTGTATCTCAGCACAGGAATAAGGTAGGGAAGAATTCTAAGGATCATTTTGACTGCCTCCAGAAGTTAGATCAGATGGCAAATTGGATTTGGTGCTAGGTCTTTCCCTTTAGGTTTTACCCCAACAATGTTTTCATTAGTTTCGCTCACTCTCGAAATCAAGCATTTTACAGCAGGTTGGAGCAGCCTGTATCTCAGCACAGGAATAAGGTAGGGAAGAATTCTAAGGATCATTTTGACTGCCTCCAGAAGTTAGATCAGATGGCAAATTGGATTTGGTGCTAGGTCTTTCCCTTTAGGTTTTACCCCAACAATGTTTTCATTAGTTTCGCTCACTCTCGAAATCAAGCATTTTACAGCAGGTTGGAGCAGCCTGTATCTCAGCACAGGAATAAGGTAGGGAAGAATTCTAAGGATCATTTTGACTGCCTCCAGAAGTTAGATCAGATGGCAAATTGGATTTGGTGCTAGGTCTTTCCCTTTAGGTTTTACCCCAACAATGTTTTCATTAGTTTCGCTCACTCTCGAAATCAAGCATTTTACAGCAGGTTGGAGCAGCCTGTATCTCAGCACAGCAATAAGGTAGGGAAGAATTCTAAGGATCATTTTGACTGCCTCCAGAAGTTAGATCAGATGGCAAATTGGATTTGGTGCTAGGTCTTTCCCTTTAGGTTTTACCCCAACAATGTTTTCATTAGTTTCGCTCACTCTCGAAATCAAGCATTTTACAGCAGGTTGGAGCAGCCTGTATCTCAGCACAGGAATAAGGTAGGGAAGAATTCTAAGGATCATTTTGACTGCCTCCAGAAGTTAGATCAGATGGCAAATTGGATTTGGTGCTAGGTCTTTCCCTTTAGGTTTTACCCCAACAATGTTTTCATTAGTTTCGCTCACTCTCGAAATCAAGCATTTTACAGCAGGTTGGAGCAGCCTGTATCTCAGCACAGGAATAAGGTAGGGAAGAATTCTAAGGATCATTTTGACTGCCTCCAGAAGTTAGATCAGATGGCAAATTGGATTTGGTGCTAGGTCTTTCCCTTTAGGTTTTACCCCAACAATGTTTTCATTAGTTTCGCTCACTCTCGAAATCAAGCATTTTACAGCAGGTTGGAGCAGCCTGTATCTCAGCACAGGAATAAGGTAGGGAAGAATTCTAAGGCTCATTTTGACTGCCTCCAGAAGTTAGATCAGATGGCAAATTGGATTTGGTGCTAGGTCTTTCCCTTTAGGTTTTACCCCAACAATGTTTTCATTAGTTTCGCTCACTCTCGAAATCAAGCATTTTACAGCAGGTTGGAGCAGCCTGTATCTCAGCACAGGAATAAGGTAGGGAAGAATTCTAAGGCTCATTTTGACTGCCTCCAGAAGTTAGATCAGATGGCAAATTGGATTTGGTGCTAGGTCTTTCCCTTTAGGTTTTACCCCAACAATGTTTTCATTAGTTTCGCTCACTCTCGAAATCAAGCATTTTACAGCAGGTTGGAGCAGCCTGTATCTCAGCACAGGAATAAGGTAGGGAAGAATTCTAAGGCTCATTTTGACTGCCTCCAGAAGTTAGATCAGATGGCAAATTGGATTTGGTGCTAGGTCTTTCCCTTTAGGTTTTACCCCAACAATGTTTTCATTAGTTTCGCTCACTCTCGAAATCAAGCATTTTACAGCAGGTTGGAGCAGCCTGTATCTCAGCACAGGAATAAGGTAGGGAAGAATTCTAAGGCTCATTTTGACTGCCTCCAGAAGTTAGATCAGATGGCAAATTGGATTTGGTGCTAGGTCTTTCCCTTTAGGTTTTACCCCAACAATGTTTTCATTAGTTTCGCTCACTCTCGAAATCAAGCATTTTACAGCAGGTTGGAGCAGCCTGTATCTCAGCACAGGAATAAGGTAGGGAAGAATTCTAAGGCTCATTTTGACTGCCTCCAGAAGTTAGATCAGATGGCAAATTGGATTTGGTGCTAGGTCTTTCCCTTTAGGTTTTACCCCAACAATGTTTTCATTAGTTTCGCTCACTCTCGAAATCAAGCATTTTACAGCAGGTTGGAGCAGCCTGTATCTGAGCACAGGAATAAGGTAGGGAAGAATTCTAAGGATCATTTTGACTGCCTCCAGAAGGTAGATCAGATGGCAAATTGGATTTGGTGCTAGGTCTTTCCCTTTAGGTTTTACCCCAACAATGTTTTCATTAGTTTCGCTCACTCTCGAAATCAAGCATTTTACAGCAGGTTGGAGCAGCCTGTATCTCAGCACAGGAATAAGGTAGGGAAGAATTCTAAGGATCATTTTGACTGCCTCCAGAAGTTAGATCAGATGGCAAATTGGATTTGGTGCTAGGTCTTTCCCTTTAGGTTTTACCCCAACAATGTTTTCATTAGTTTCGCTCACTCTCGAAATCAAGCATTTTACAGCAGGTTGGAGCAGCCTGTATCTCAGCACAGGAATAAGGTAGGGAAGAATTCTAAGGATCATTTTGACTGCCTCCAGAAGTTAGATCAGATGGCAAATTGGATTTGGTGCTAGGTCTTTCCCTTTAGGTTTTACCCCAACAATGTTTTCATTAGTTTCGCTCACTCTCGAAATCAAGCATTTTACAGCAGGTTGGAGCAGCCTGTATCTGAGCACAGGAATAAGGTAGGGAAGAATTCTAAGGCTCATTTTGACTGCCTCCAGAAGTTAGATCAGATGGCAAATTGGATTTGGTGCTAGGTCTTTCCCTTTAGGTTTTACCCCAACAATGTTTTCATTAGTTTCGCTCACTCTCGAAATCAAGCATTTTACAGCAGGTTGGAGCAGCCTGTATCTCAGCACAGGAATAAGGTAGGGAAGAATTCTAAGGCTCATTTTGACTGCCTCCAGAAGTTAGATCAGATGGCAAATTGGATTTGGTGCTAGGTCTTTCCCTTTAGGTTTTACCCCAACAATGTTTTCATTAGTTTCGCTCACTCTCGAAATCAAGCATTTTACAGCAGGTTGGAGCAGCCTGTATCTCAGCACAGGAATAAGGTAGGGAAGAATTCTAAGGATCATTTTGACTGCCTCCAGAAGTTAGATCAGATGGCAAATTGGATTTGGTGCTAGGTCTTTCCCTTTAGGTTTTACCCCAACAATGTTTTCATTAGTTTCGCTCACTCTCGAAATCAAGCATTTTACAGCAGGTTGGAGCAGCCTGTATCTCAGCACAGGAATAAGGTAGGGAAGAATTCAAATGCTCATTTTGACTGCCTCCAGAAGTTAGATCAGATGGCAAATTGGATTTGGTGCTAGGTCTTTCCCTTTAGGTTTTACCCCAACAATGTTTTCATTAGTTTCGCTCACTCTCGAAATCAAGCATTTTACAGCAGGTTGGAGCAGCCTGTATCTCAGCACAGGAATAAGGTAGGGAAGAATTCTAAGGCTCATTTTGACTGCCTCCAGAAGTTAGATCAGATGGCAAATTGGATTTGGTGCTAGGTCTTTCCCTTTTGGTTTTACCCCAACAATGTTTTCATTAGTTTCGCTCACTCTCGAAATCAAGCATTTTACAGCAGGTTGGAGCAGCCTGTATCTCAGCACAGGAATAAGGTAGGGAAGAATTCTAAGGCTCATTTTGACTGCCTCCAGAAGTTAGATCAGATGGCAAATTGGATTTGGTGCTAGGTCTTTCCCTTTAGGTTTTACCCCAACAATGTTTTCATTAGTTTCGCTCACTCTCGAAATCAAGCATTTTACAGCAGGTTGGAGCAGCCTGTATCTCAGCACAGGAATAAGGTAGGGAAGAATTCTAAGGCTCATTTTGACTGCCTCCAGAAGTTAGATCAGATGGCAAATTGGATTTGGTGCTAGGTCTTTCCCTTTAGGTTTTACCCCAACAATGTTTTCATTAGTTTCGCTCACTCTCGAAATCAAGCATTTTACAGCAGGTTGGAGCAGCCTGTATCTGAGCACAGGAATAAGGTAGGGAAGAATTCTAAGGATCATTTTGACTGCCTCCAGAAGGTAGATCAGATGGCAAATTGGATTTGGTGCTAGGTCTTTCCCTTTAGGTTTTACCCCAACAATGTTTTCATTAGTTTCGCTCACTCTCGAAATCAAGCATTTTACAGCAGGTTGGAGCAGCCTGTATCTCAGCACAGGAATAAGGTAGGGAAGAATTCTAAGGATCATTTTGACTGCCTCCAGAAGTTAGATCAGATGGCAAATTGGATTTGGTGCTAGGTCTTTCCCTTTAGGTTTTACCCCAACAATGTTTTCATTAGTTTCGCTCACTCTCGAAATCAAGCATTTTACAGCAGGTTGGAGCAGCCTGTATCTGAGCACAGGAATAAGGTAGGGAAGAATTCTAAGGCTCATTTTGACTGCCTCCAGAAGTTAGATCAGATGGCAAATTGGATTTGGTGCTAGGTCTTTCCCTTTAGGTTTTACCCCAACAATGTTTTCATTAGTTTCGCTCACTCTCGAAATCAAGCATTTTACAGCAGGTTGGAGCAGCCTGTATCTCAGCACAGGAATAAGGTAGGGAAGAATTCTAAGGCTCATTTTGACTGCCTCCAGAAGTTAGATCAGATGGCAAATTGGATTTGGTGCTAGGTCTTTCCCTTTAGGTTTTACCCCAACAATGTTTTCATTAGTTTCGCTCACTCTCGAAATCAAGCATTTTACAGCAGGTTGGAGCAGCCTGTATCTCAGCACAGGAATAAGGTAGGGAAGAATTCTAAGGATCATTTTGACTGCCTCCAGAAGTTAGATCAGATGGCAAATTGGATTTGGTGCTAGGTCTTTCCCTTTAGGTTTTACCCCAACAATGTTTTCATTAGTTTCGCTCACTCTCGAAATCAAGCATTTTACAGCAGGTTGGAGCAGCCTGTATCTCAGCACAGGAATAAGGTAGGGAAGAATTCAAATGCTCATTTTGACTGCCTCCAGAAGTTAGATCAGATGGCAAATTGGATTTGGTGCTAGGTCTTTCCCTTTAGGTTTTACCCCAACAATGTTTTCATTAGTTTCGCTCACTCTCGAAATCAAGCATTTTACAGCAGGTTGGAGCAGCCTGTATCTCAGCACAGGAATAAGGTAGGGAAGAATTCTAAGGATCATTTTGACTGCCTCCAGAAGTTAGATCAGATGGCAAATTGGATTTGGTGCTAGGTCTTTCCCTTTTGGTTTTACCCCAACAATGTTTTCATTAGTTTCGCTCACTCTCGAAATCAAGCATTTTACAGCAGGTTGGAGCAGCCTGTATCTCAGCACAGGAATAAGGTAGGGAAGAATTCTAAGGCTCATTTTGACTGCCTCCAGAAGTTAGATCAGATGGCAAATTGGATTTGGTGCTAGGTCTTTCCCTTTAGGTTTTACCCCAACAATGTTTTCATTAGTTTCGCTCACTCTCGAAATCAAGCATTTTACAGCAGGTTGGAGCAGCCTGTATCTCAGCACAGGAATAAGGTAGGGAAGAATTCTAAGGCTCATTTTGACTGCCTCCAGAAGTTAGATCAGATGGCAAATTGGATTTGGTGCTAGGTCTTTCCCTTTAGGTTTTACCCCAACAATGTTTTCATTAGTTTCGCTCACTCTCGAAATCAAGCATTTTACAGCAGGTTGGAGCAGCCTGTATCTGAGCACAGGAATAAGGTAGGGAAGAATTCTAAGGATCATTTTGACTGCCTCCAGAAGGTAGATCAGATGGCAAATTGGATTTGGTGCTAGGTCTTTCCCTTTAGGTTTTACCCCAACAATGTTTTCATTAGTTTCGCTCACTCTCGAAATCAAGCATTTTACAGCAGGTTGGAGCAGCCTGTATCTCAGCACAGGAATAAGGTAGGGAAGAATTCTAAGGATCATTTTGACTGCCTCCAGAAGTTAGATCAGATGGCAAATTGGATTTGGTGCTAGGTCTTTCCCTTTAGGTTTTACCCCAACAATGTTTTCATTAGTTTCGCTCACTCTCGAAATCAAGCATTTTACAGCAGGTTGGAGCAGCCTGTATCTCAGCACAGGAATAAGGTAGGGAAGAATTCTAAGGATCATTTTGACTGCCTCCAGAAGTTAGATCAGATGGCAAATTGGATTTGGTGCTAGGTCTTTCCCTTTAGGTTTTACCCCAACAATGTTTTCATTAGTTTCGCTCACTCTCGAAATCAAGCATTTTACAGCAGGTTGGAGCAGCCTGTATCTGAGCACAGGAATAAGGTAGGGAAGAATTCTAAGGCTCATTTTGACTGCCTCCAGAAGTTAGATCAGATGGCAAATTGGATTTGGTGCTAGGTCTTTCCCTTTAGGTTTTACCCCAACAATGTTTTCATTAGTTTCGCTCACTCTCGAAATCAAGCATTTTACAGCAGGTTGGAGCAGCCTGTATATCAGCACAGGAATAAGGTAGGGAAGAATTCTAAGGCTCATTTTGACTGCCTCCAGAAGTTAGATCAGATGGCAAATTGGATTTGGTGCTAGGTCTTTCCCTTTAGGTTTTACCCCAACAATGTTTTCATTAGTTTCGCTCACTCTCGAAATCAAGCATTTTACAGCAGGTTGGAGCAGCCTGTATCTCAGCACAGGAATAAGGTAGGGAAGAATTCTAAGGCTCATTTTGACTGCCTCCAGAAGTTAGATCAGATGGCAAATTGGATTTGGTGCTAGGTCTTTCCCTTTAGGTTTTACCCCAACAATGTTTTCATTAGTTTCGCTCACTCTCGAAATCAAGCATTTTACAGCAGGTTGGAGCAGCCTGTATCTCAGCACAGGAATAAGGTAGGGAAGAATTCTAAGGATCATTTTGACTGCCTCCAGAAGTTAGATCAGATGGCAAATTGGATTTGGTGCTAGGTCTTTCCCTTTAGGTTTTACCCCAACAATGTTTTCATTAGTTTCGCTCACTCTCGAAATCAAGCATTTTACAGCAGGTTGGAGCAGCCTGTATCTCAGCACAGGAATAAGGTAGGGAAGAATTCAAATGCTCATTTTGACTGCCTCCAGAAGTTAGATCAGATGGCAAATTGGATTTGGTGCTAGGTCTTTCCCTTTAGGTTTTACCCCAACAATGTTTTCATTAGTTTCGCTCACTCTCGAAATCAAGCATTTTACAGCAGGTTGGAGCAGCCTGTATCTCAGCACAGGAATAAGGTAGGGAAGAATTCTAAGGATCATTTTGACTGCCTCCAGAAGTTAGATCAGATGGCAAATTGGATTTGGTGCTAGGTCTTTCCCTTTAGGTTTTACCCCAACAATGTTTTCATTAGTTTCGCTCACTCTCGAAATCAAGCATTTTACAGCAGGTTGGAGCAGCCTGTATCTCAGCACAGGAATAAGGTAGGGAAGAATTCTAAGGCTCATTTTGACTGCCTCCAGAAGTTAGATCAGATGGCAAATTGGATTTGGTGCTAGGTCTTTCCCTTTAGGTTTTACCCCAACAATGTTTTCATTAGTTTCGCTCACTCTCGAAATCAAGCATTTTACAGCAGGTTGGAGCAGCCTGTATCTCAGCACAGGAATAAGGTAGGGAAGAATTCTAAGGCTCATTTTGACTGCCTCCAGAAGTTAGATCAGATGGCAAATTGGATTTGGTGCTAGGTCTTTCCCTTTAGGTTTTACCCCAACAATGTTTTCATTAGTTTCGCTCACTCTCGAAATCAAGCATTTTACAGCAGGTTGGAGCAGCCTGTATCTCAGCACAGGAATAAGGTAGGGAAGAATTCTAAGGCTCATTTTGACTGCCTCCAGAAGTTAGATCAGATGGCAAATTGGATTTGGTGCTAGGTCTTTCCCTTTAGGTTTTACCCCAACAATGTTTTCATTAGTTTCGCTCACTCTCGAAATCAAGCATTTTACAGCAGGTTGGAGCAGCCTGTATCTCAGCACAGGAATAAGGTAGGGAAGAATTCTAAGGCTCATTTTGACTGCCTCCAGAAGTTAGATCAGATGGCAAATTGGATTTGGTGCTAGGTCTTTCCCTTTAGGTTTTACCCCAACAATGTTTTCATTAGTTTCGCTCACTCTTGAAATCAAGCATTTTACAGCAGGTTGGAGCAGCCTGTATCTCAGCACAGGAATAAGGTAGGGAAGAATTCTAAGGCTCATTTTGACTGCCTCCAGAAGTTAGATCAGATGGCAAATTGGATTTGGTGCTAGGTCTTTCCCTTTAGGTTTTACCCCAACAATGTTTTCATTAGTTTCGCTCACTCTCGAAATCAAGCATTTTACAGCAGGTTGGAGCAGCCTGTATCTCAGCACAGGAATAAGGTAGGGAAGAATTCTAAGGATCATTTTGACTGCCTCCAGAAGTTAGATCAGATGGCAAATTGGATTTGGTGCTAGGTCTTTCCCTTTAGGTTTTACCCCAACAATGTTTTCATTAGTTTCGCTCACTCTCGAAATCAAGCATTTTACAGCAGGTTGGAGCAGCCTGTATCTCAGCACAGGAATAAGGTAGGGAAGAATTCTAAGGCTCATTTTGACTGCCTCCAGAAGTTAGATCAGATGGCAAATTGGATTTGGTGCTAGGTCTTTCCCTTTAGGTTTTACCCCAACAATGTTTTCATTAGTTTCGCTCACTCTCGAAATCAAGCATTTTACAGCAGGTTGGAGCAGCCTGTATCTCAGCACAGGAATAAGGTAGGGAAGAATTCTAAGGCTCATTTTGACTGCCTCCAGAAGTTAGATCAGATGGCAAATTGGATTTGGTGCTAGGTCTTTCCCTTTAGGTTTTACCCCAACAATGTTTTCATTAGTTTCGCTCACTCTCGAAATCAAGCATTTTACAGCAGGTTGGAGCAGCCTGTATCTCAGCACAGGAATAAGGTAGGGAAGAATTCTAAGGCTCATTTTGACTGCCTCCAGAAGTTAGATCAGATGGCAAATTGGATTTGGTGCTAGGTCTTTCCCTTTAGGTTTTACCCCAACAATGTTTTCATTAGTTTCGCTCACTCTCGAAATCAAGCATTTTACAGCAGGTTGGAGCAGCCTGTATCTCAGCACAGGAATAAGGTAGGGAAGAATTCTAAGGCTCATTTTGACTGCCTCCAGAAGTTAGATCAGATGGCAAATTGGATTTGGTGCTAGGTCTTTCCCTTTAGGTTTTACCCCAACAATGTTTTCATTAGTTTCGCTCACTCTCGAAATCAAGCATTTTACAGCAGGTTGGAGCAGCCTGTATCTCAGCACAGGAATAAGGTAGGGAAGAATTCTAAGGCTCATTTTGACTGCCTCCAGAAGTTAGATCAGATGGCAAATTGGATTTGGTGCTAGGTCTTTCCCTTTAGGTTTTACCCCAACAATGTTTTCATTAGTTTCGCTCACTCTCGAAATCAAGCATTTTACAGCAGGTTGGAGCAGCCTGTATCTCAGCACAGGAATAAGGTAGGGAAGAATTCTAAGGATCATTTTGACTGCCTCCAGAAGTTAGATCAGATGGCAAATTGGATTTGGTGCTAGGTCTTTCCCTTTAGGTTTTACCCCAACAATGTTTTCATTAGTTTCGCTCACTCTCGAAATCAAGCATTTTACAGCAGGTTGGAGCAGCCTGTATCTGAGCACAGGAATAAGGTAGGGAAGAATTCTAAGGATCATTTTGACTGCCTCCAGAAGTTAGATCAGATGGCAAATTGGATTTGGTGCTAGGTCTTTCCCTTTAGGTTTTACCCCAACAATGTTTTCATTAGTTTCGCTCACTCTCGAAATCAAGCATTTTACAGCAGGTTGGAGCAGCCTGTATCTCAGCACAGGAATAAGGTAGGGAAGAATTCTAAGGATCATTTTGACTGCCTCCAGAAGTTAGATCAGATGGCAAATTGGATTTGGTGCTAGGTCTTTCCCTTTAGGTTTTACCCCAACAATGTTTTCATTAGTTTCGCTCACTCTCGAAATCAAGCATTTTACAGCAGGTTGGAGCAGCCTGTATCTCAGCACAGGAATAAGGTAGGGAAGAATTCTAAGGCTCATTTTGACTGCCTCCAGAAGTTAGATCAGATGGCAAATTGGATTTGGTGCTAGGTCTTTCCCTTTAGGTTTTACCCCAACAATGTTTTCATTAGTTTCGCTCACTCTCGAAATCAAGCATTTTACAGCAGGTTGGAGCAGCCTGTATCTCAGCACAGGAATAAGGTAGGGAAGAATTCTAATGCTCATTTTGACTGCCTCCAGAAGTTAGATCAGATGGCAAATTGGATTTGGTGCTAGGTCTTTCCCTTTAGGTTTTACCCCAACAATGTTTTCATTAGTTTCGCTCACTCTCGAAATCAAGCATTTTACAGCAGGTTGGAGCAGCCTGTATCTCAGCACAGGAATAAGGTAGGGAAGAATTCTAAGGCTCATTTTGACTGCCTCCAGAAGTTAGATCAGATGGCAAATTGGATTTGGTGCTAGGTCTTTCCCTTTAGGTTTTACCCCAACAATGTTTTCATTAGTTTCGCTCACTCTCGAAATCAAGCATTTTACAGCAGGTTGGAGCAGCCTGTATCTCAGCACAGGAATAAGGTAGGGAAGAATTCTAAGGCTCATTTTGACTGCCTCCAGAAGTTAGATCAGATGGCAAATTGGATTTGGTGCTAGGTCTTTCCCTTTAGGTTTTACCCCAACAATGTTTTCATTAGTTTCGCTCACTCTCGAAATCAAGCATTTTACAGCAGGTTGGAGCAGCCTGTATCTCAGCACAGGAATAAGGTAGGGAAGAATTCTAAGGATCATTTTGACTGCCTCCAGAAGTTAGATCAGATGGCAAATTGGATTTGGTGCTAGGTCTTTCCCTTTAGGTTTTACCCCAACAATGTTTTCATTAGTTTCGCTCACTCTCGAAATCAAGCATTTTACAGCAGGTTGGAGCAGCCTGTATCTCAGCACAGGAATAAGGTAGGGAAGAATTCTAAGGCTCATTTTGACTGCCTCCAGAAGTTAGATCAGATGGCAAATTGGATTTGGTGCTAGGTCTTTCCCTTTAGGTTTTACCCCAACAATGTTTTCATTAGTTTCGCTCACTCTCGAAATCAAGCATTTTACAGCAGGTTGGAGCAGCCTGTATCTCAGCACAGGAATAAGGTAGGGAAGAATTCTAAGGATCATTTTGACTGCCTCCAGAAGTTAGATCAGATGGCAAATTGGATTTGGTGCTAGGTCTTTCCCTTTAGGTTTTACCCCAACAATGTTTTCATTAGTTTCGCTCACTCTCGAAATCAAGCATTTTACAGCAGGTTGGAGCAGCCTGTATCTCAGCACAGGAATAAGGTAGGGAAGAATTCTAAGGATCATTTTGACTGCCTCCAGAAGTTAGATCAGATGGCAAATTGGATTTGGTGCTAGGTCTTTCCCTTTAGGTTTTACCCCAACAATGTTTTCATTAGTTTCGCTCACTCTCGAAATCAAGCATTTTACAGCAGGTTGGAGCAGCCTGTATCTCAGCACAGGAATAAGGTAGGGAAGAATTCTAAGGCTCATTTTGACTGCCTCCAGAAGTTAGATCAGATGGCAAATTGGATTTGGTGCTAGGTCTTTCCCTTTAGGTTTTACCCCAACAATGTTTTCATTAGTTTCGCTCACTCTCGAAATCAAGCATTTTACAGCAGGTTGGAGCAGCCTGTATCTCAGCACAGGAATAAGGTAGGGAAGAATTCTAAGGATCATTTTGACTGCCTCCAGAAGTTAGATCAGATGGCAAATTGGATTTGGTGCTAGGTCTTTCCCTTTAGGTTTTACCCCAACAATGTTTTCATTAGTTTCGCTCACTCTCGAAATCAAGCATTTTACAGCAGGTTGGAGCAGCCTGTATCTCAGCACAGGAATAAGGTAGGGAAGAATTCTAAGGATCATTTTGACTGCCTCCAGAAGTTAGATCAGATGGCAAATTGGATTTGGTGCTAGGTCTTTCCCTTTAGGTTTTACCCCAACAATGTTTTCATTAGTTTCGCTCACTCTCGAAATCAAGCATTTTACAGCAGGTTGGAGCAGCCTGTATCTCAGCACAGGAATAAGGTAGGGAAGAATTCTAAGGCTCATTTTGACTGCCTCCAGAAGTTAGATCAGATGGCAAATTGGATTTGGTGCTAGGTCTTTCCCTTTAGGTTTTACCCCAACAATGTTTTCATTAGTTTCGCTCACTCTCGAAATCAAGCATTTTACAGCAGGTTGGAGCAGCCTGTATCTCAGCACAGGAATAAGGTAGGGAAGAATTCTAAGGCTCATTTTGACTGCCTCCAGAAGTTAGATCAGATGGCAAATTGGATTTGGTGCTAGGTCTTTCCCTTTAGGTTTTACCCCAACAATGTTTTCATTAGTTTCGCTCACTCTCGAAATCAAGCATTTTACAGCAGGTTGGAGCAGCCTGTATCTCAGCACAGGAATAAGGTAGGGAAGAATTCTAAGGATCATTTTGACTGCCTCCAGAAGTTAGATCAGATGGCAAATTGGATTTGGTGCTAGGTCTTTCCCTTTAGGTTTTACCCCAACAATGTTTTCATTAGTTTCGCTCACTCTCGAAATCAAGCATTTTACAGCAGGTTGGAGCAGCCTGTATCTCAGCACAGGAATAAGGTAGGGAAGAATTCTAAGGCTCATTTTGACTGCCTCCAGAAGTTAGATCAGATGGCAAATTGGATTTGGTGCTAGGTCTTTCCCTTTAGGTTTTACCCCAACAATGTTTTCATTAGTTTCGCTCACTCTCGAAATCAAGCATTTTACAGCAGGTTGGAGCAGCCTGTATCTCAGCACAGGAATAAGGTAGGGAAGAATTCTAAGGATCATTTTGACTGCCTCCAGAAGTTAGATCAGATGGCAAATTGGATTTGGTGCTAGGTCTTTCCCTTTAGGTTTTACCCCAACAATGTTTTCATTAGTTTCGCTCACTCTCGAAATCAAGCATTTTACAGCAGGTTGGAGCAGCCTGTATCTCAGCACAGGAATAAGGTAGGGAAGAATTCTAAGGATCATTTTGACTGCCTCCAGAAGTTAGATCAGATGGCAAATTGGATTTGGTGCTAGGTCTTTCCCTTTAGGTTTTACCCCAACAATGTTTTCATTAGTTTCGCTCACTCTCGAAATCAAGCATTTTACAGCAGGTTGGAGCAGCCTGTATCTCAGCACAGGAATAAGGTAGGGAAGAATTCTAAGGCTCATTTTGACTGCCTCCAGAAGTTAGATCAGATGGCAAATTGGATTTGGTGCTAGGTCTTTCCCTTTAGGTTTTACCCCAACAATGTTTTCATTAGTTTCGCTCACTCTCGAAATCAAGCATTTTACAGCAGGTTGGAGCAGCCTGTATCTCAGCACAGGAATAAGGTAGGGAAGAATTCTAAGGCTCATTTTGACTGCCTCCAGAAGTTAGATCAGATGGCAAATTGGATTTGGTGCTAGGTCTTTCCCTTTAGGTTTTACCCCAACAATGTTTTCATTAGTTTCGCTCACTCTCGAAATCAAGCATTTTACAGCAGGTTGGAGCAGCCTGTATCTCAGCACAGGAATAAGGTAGGGAAGAATTCTAAGGCTCATTTTGACTGCCTCCAGAAGTTAGATCAGATGGCAAATTGGATTTGGTGCTAGGTCTTTCCCTTTAGGTTTTACCCCAACAATGTTTTCATTAGTTTCGCTCACTCTCGAAATCAAGCATTTTACAGCAGGTTGGAGCAGCCTGTATCTCAGCACAGGAATAAGGTAGGGAAGAATTCTAAGGATCATTTTGACTGCCTCCAGAAGTTAGATCAGATGGCAAATTGGATTTGGTGCTAGGTCTTTCCCTTTAGGTTTTACCCCAACAATGTTTTCATTAGTTTCGCTCACTCTCGAAATCAAGCATTTTACAGCAGGTTGGAGCAGCCTGTATCTCAGCACAGGAATAAGGTAGGGAAGAATTCTAAGGATCATTTTGACTGCCTCCAGAAGTTAGATCATATGGCAAATTGGATTTGGTGCTAGGTCTTTCCCTTTAGGTTTTACCCCAACAATGTTTTCATTAGTTTCGCTCACTCTCGAAATCAAGCATTTTACAGCAGGTTGGAGCAGCCTGTATCTCAGCACAGGAATAAGGTAGGGAAGAATTCTAAGGCTCATTTTGACTGCCTCCAGAAGTTAGATCAGATGGCAAATTGGATTTGGTGCTAGGTCTTTCCCTTTAGGTTTTACCCCAACAATGTTTTCATTAGTTTCGCTCACTCTCGAAATCAAGCATTTTACAGCAGGTTGGAGCAGCCTGTATCTCAGCACAGGAATAAGGTAGGGAAGAATTCTAAGGCTCATTTTGACTGCCTCCAGAAGTTAGATCAGATGGCAAATTGGATTTGGTGCTAGGTCTTTCCCTTTAGGTTTTACCCCAACAATGTTTTCATTAGTTTCGCTCACTCTCGAAATCAAGCATTTTACAGCAGGTTGGAGCAGCCTGTATCTCAGCACAGGAATAAGGTAGGGAAGAATTCTAAGGCTCATTTTGACTGCCTCCAGAAGTTAGATCAGATGGCAAATTGGATTTGGTGCTAGGTCTTTCCCTTTAGGTTTTACCCCAACAATGTTTTCATTAGTTTCGCTCACTCTCGAAATCAAGCATTTTACAGCAGGTTGGAGCAGCCTGTATCTCAGCACAGGAATAAGGTAGGGAAGAATTCTAAGGCTCATTTTGACTGCCTCCAGAAGTTAGATCAGATGGCAAATTGGATTTGGTGCTAGGTCTTTCCCTTTAGGTTTTACCCCAACAATGTTTTCATTAGTTTCGCTCACTCTCGAAATCAAGCATTTTACAGCAGGTTGGAGCAGCCTGTATCTCAGCACAGGAATAAGGTAGGGAAGAATTCTAAGGCTCATTTTGACTGCCTCCAGAAGTTAGATCAGATGGCAAATTGGATTTGGTGCTAGGTCTTTCCCTTTAGGTTTTACCCCAACAATGTTTTCATTAGTTTCGCTCACTCTCGAAATCAAGCATTTTACAGCAGGTTGGAGCAGCCTGTATCTCAGCACAGGAATAAGGTAGGGAAGAATTCTAAGGCTCATTTTGACTGCCTCCAGAAGTTAGATCAGATGGCAAATTGGATTTGGTGCTAGGTCTTTCCCTTTAGGTTTTACCCCAACAATGTTTTCATTAGTTTCGCTCACTCTCGAAATCAAGCATTTTACAGCAGGTTGGAGCAGCCTGTATCTCAGCACAGGAATAAGGTAGGGAAGAATTCTAAGGATCATTTTGACTGCCTCCAGAAGTTAGATCAGATGGCAAATTGGATTTGGTGCTAGGTCTTTCCCTTTAGGTTTTACCCCAACAATGTTTTCATTAGTTTCGCTCACTCTCGAAATCAAGCATTTTACAGCAGGTTGGAGCAGCCTGTATCTCAGCACAGGAATAAGGTAGGGAAGAATTCTAAGGATCATTTTGACTGCCTCCAGAAGTTAGATCAGATGGCAAATTGGATTTGGTGCTAGGTCTTTCCCTTTAGGTTTTACCCCAACAATGTTTTCATTAGTTTCGCTCACTCTCGAAATCAAGCATTTTACAGCAGGTTGGAGCAGCCTGTATCTCAGCACAGGAATAAGGTAGGGAAGAATTCTAAGGCTCATTTTGACTGCCTCCAGAAGTTAGATCAGATGGCAAATTGGATTTGGTGCTAGGTCTTTCCCTTTAGGTTTTACCCCAACAATGTTTTCATTAGTTTCGCTCACTCTCGAAATCAAGCATTTTACAGCAGGTTGGAGCAGCCTGTATCTCAGCACAGGAATAAGGTAGGGAAGAATTCTAAGGATCATTTTGACTGCCTCCAGAAGTTAGATCAGATGGCAAATTGGATTTGGTGCTAGGTCTTTCCCTTTAGGTTTTACCCCAACAATGTTTTCATTAGTTTCGCTCACTCTCGAAATCAAGCATTTTACAGCAGGTTGGAGCAGCCTGTATCTCAGCACAGGAATAAGGTAGGGAAGAATTCTAAGGCTCATTTTGACTGCCTCCAGAAGTTAGATCAGATGGCAAATTGGATTTGGTGCTAGGTCTTTCCCTTTAGGTTTTACCCCAACAATGTTTTCATTAGTTTCGCTCACTCTCGAAATCAAGCATTTTACAGCAGGTTGGAGCAGCCTGTATCTCAGCACAGGAATAAGGTAGGGAAGAATTCTAAGGCTCATTTTGACTGCCTCCAGAAGTTAGATCAGATGGCAAATTGGATTTGGTGCTAGGTCTTTCCCTTTAGGTTTTACCCCAACAATGTTTTCATTAGTTTCGCTCACTCTCGAAATCAAGCATTTTACAGCAGGTTGGAGCAGCCTGTATCTCAGCACAGGAATAAGGTAGGGAAGAATTCTAAGGATCATTTTGACTGCCTCCAGAAGTTAGATCAGATGGCAAATTGGATTTGATGCTAGGTCTTTCCCTTTAGGTTTTACCCCAACAATGTTTTCATTAGTTTCGCTCACTCTCGAAATCAAGCATTTTACAGCAGGTTGGAGCAGCCTGTATCTCAGCACAGGAATAAGGTAGGGAAGAATTCAAATGCTCATTTTGACTGCCTCCAGAAGTTAGATCAGATGGCAAATGGGATTTGGTGCTAGGTCTTTCCCTTTAGGTTTTACCCCAACAATGTTTTCATTAGTTTCGCTCACTCTCGAAATCAAGCATTTTACAGCAGGTTGGAGCAGCCTGTATCTCAGCACAGGAATAAGGTAGGGAAGAATTCTAAGGCTCATTTTGACTGCCTCCAGAAGTTAGATCAGATGGCAAATTGGATTTGGTGCTAGGTCTTTCCCTTTAGGTTTTACCCCAACAATGTTTTCATTAGTTTCGCTCACTCTCGAAATCAAGCATTTTACAGCAGGTTGGAGCAGCCTGTATCTCAGCACAGGAATAAGGTAGGGAAGAATTCTAAGGATCATTTTGACTGCCTCCAGAAGTTAGATCAGATGGCAAATTGGATTTGATGCTAGGTCTTTCCCTTTAGGTTTTACCCCAACAATGTTTTCATTAGTTTCGCTCACTCTCGAAATCAAGCATTTTACAGCAGGTTGGAGCAGCCTGTATCTCAGCACAGGAATAAGGTAGGGAAGAATTCAAATGCTCATTTTGACTGCCTCCAGAAGTTAGATCAGATGGCAAATTGGATTTGGTGCTAGGTCTTTCCCTTTAGGTTTTACCCCAACAATGTTTTCATTAGTTTCGCTCACTCTCGAAATCAAGCATTTTACAGCAGGTTGGAGCAGCCTGTATCTCAGCACAGGAATAAGGTAGGGAAGAATTCTAAGGCTCATTTTGACTGCCTCCAGAAGTTAGATCAGATGGCAAATTGGATTTGGTGCTAGGTCTTTCCCTTTAGGTTTTACCCCAACAATGTTTTCATTAGTTTCGCTCACTCTCGAAATCAAGCATTTTACAGCAGGTTGGAGCAGCCTGTATCTCAGCACAGGAATAAGGTAGGGAAGAATTCTAAGGATCATTTTGACTGCCTCCAGAAGTTAGATCAGATGGCAAATTGGATTTGGTGCTAGGTCTTTCCCTTTAGGTTTTACCCCAACAATGTTTTCATTAGTTTCGCTCACTCTCGAAATCAAGCATTTTACAGCAGGTTGGAGCAGCCTGTATCTCAGCACAGGAATAAGGTAGGGAAGAATTCTAAGGCTCATTTTGACTGCCTCCAGAAGTTAGATCAGATGGCAAATTGGATTTGGTGCTAGGTCTTTCCCTTTAGGTTTTACCCCAACAATGTTTTCATTAGTTTCGCTCACTCTCGAAATCAAGCATTTTACAGCAGGTTGGAGCAGCCTGTATCTCAGCACAGGAATAAGGTAGGGAAGAATTCTAAGGCTCATTTTGACTGCCTCCAGAAGTTAGATCAGATGGCAAATTGGATTTGGTGCTAGGTCTTTCCCTTTAGGTTTTACCCCAACAATGTTTTCATTAGTTTCGCTCACTCTCGAAATCAAGCATTTTACAGCAGGTTGGAGCAGCCTGTATCTCAGCACAGGAATAAGGTAGGGAAGAATTCTAAGGATCATTTTGACTGCCTCCAGAAGTTAGATCAGATGGCAAATTGGATTTGGTGCTAGGTCTTTCCCTTTAGGTTTTACCCCAACAATGTTTTCATTAGTTTCGCTCACTCTCGAAATCAAGCATTTTACAGCAGGTTGGAGCAGCCTGTATCTCAGCACAGGAATAAGGTAGGGAAGAATTCTAAGGCTCATTTTGACTGCCTCCAGAAGTTAGATCAGATGGCAAATTGGATTTGGTGCTAGGTCTTTCCCTTTAGGTTTTACCCCAACAATGTTTTCATTAGTTTCGCTCACTCTCGAAATCAAGCATTTTACAGCAGGTTGGAGCAGCCTGTATCTCAGCACAGGAATAAGGTAGGGAAGAATTCTAAGGATCATTTTGACTGCCTCCAGAAGTTAGATCAGATGGCAAATTGGATTTGGTGCTAGGTCTTTCCCTTTAGGTTTTACCCCAACAATGTTTTCATTAGTTTCGCTCACTCTCGAAATCAAGCATTTTACAGCAGGTTGGAGCAGCCTGTATCTCAGCACAGGAATAAGGTAGGGAAGAATTCTAAGGCTCATTTTGACTGCCTCCAGAAGTTAGATCAGATGGCAAATTGGATTTGGTGCTAGGTCTTTCCCTTTAGGTTTTACCCCAACAATGTTTTCATTAGTTTCGCTCACTCTCGAAATCAAGCATTTTACAGCAGGTTGGAGCAGCCTGTATCTCAGCACAGGAATAAGGTAGGGAAGAATTCTAAGGATCATTTTGACTGCCTCCAGAAGTTAGATCAGATGGCAAATTGGATTTGGTGCTAGGTCTTTCCCTTTAGGTTTTACCCCAACAATGTTTTCATTAGTTTCGCTCACTCTCGAAATCAAGCATTTTACAGCAGGTTGGAGCAGCCTGTATCTCAGCACAGGAATAAGGTAGGGAAGAATTCTAAGGCTCATTTTGACTGCCTCCAGAAGTTAGATCAGATGGCAAATTGGATTTGGTGCTAGGTCTTTCCCTTTAGGTTTTACCCCAACAATGTTTTCATTAGTTTCGCTCACTCTCGAAATCAAGCATTTTACAGCAGGTTGGAGCAGCCTGTATCTCAGCACAGGAATAAGGTAGGGGAGAATTCTAAGGCTCATTTTGACTGCCTCCAGAAGTTAGATCAGATGGCAAATTGGATTTGGTGCTAGGTCTTTCCCTTTAGGTTTTACCCCAACAATGTTTTCATTAGTTTCTCTCACTCTCGAAATCAAGCATTTTACAGCAGGTTGGAGCAGCCTGTATCTCAGCACAGGAATAAGGTAGGGAAGAATTCTAAGGATCATTTTGACTGCCTCCAGAAGTTAGATCAGATGGCAAATTGGATTTGGTGCTAGGTCTTTCCCTTTAGGTTTTACCCCAACAATGTTTTCATTAGTTTCGCTCACTCTCGAAATCAAGCATTTTACAGCAGGTTGGAGCAGCCTGTATCTCAGCACAGGAATAAGGTAGGGGAGAATTCTAAGGCTCATTTTGACTGCCTCCAGAAGTTAGATCAGATGGCAAATTGGATTTGGTGCTAGGTCTTTCCCTTTAGGTTTTACCCCAACAATGTTTTCATTAGTTTCGCTCACTCTCGAAATCAAGCATTTTACAGCAGGTTGGAGCAGCCTGTATCTCAGCACAGGAATAAGGTAGGGAAGAATTCTAAGGCTCATTTTGACTGCCTCCAGAAGTTAGATCAGATGGCAAATTGGATTTGGTGCTAGGTCTTTCCCTTTAGGTTTTACCCCAACAATGTTTTCATTAGTTTCGCTCACTCTCGAAATCAAGCATTTTACAGCAGGTTGGAGCAGCCTGTATCTCAGCACAGGAATAAGGTAGGGGAGAATTCTAAGGCTCATTTTGACTGCCTCCAGAAGTTAGATCAGATGGCAAATTGGATTTGGTGCTAGGTCTTTCCCTTTAGGTTTTACCCCAACAATGTTTTCATTAGTTTCGCTCACTCTCGAAATCAAGCATTTTACAGCAGGTTGGAGCAGCCTGTATCTCAGCACAGGAATAATGTAGGGAAGAATTCTAAGGATCATTTTGACTGCCTCCAGAAGTTAGATCAGATGGCAAATTGGATTTGGTGCTAGGTCTTTCCCTTTAGGTTTTACCCCAACAATGTTTTCATTAGTTTCGCTCACTCTCGAAATCAAGCATTTTACAGCAGGTTGGAGCAGCCTGTATCTCAGCACAGGAATAAGGTAGGGAAGAATTCTAATGCTCATTTTGACTGCCTCCAGAAGTTAGATCAGATGGCAAATTGGATTTGGTGCTAGGTCTTTCCCTTTAGGTTTTACCCCAACAATGTTTTCATTAGTTTCGCTCACTCTCGAAATCAAGCATTTTACAGCAGGTTGGAGCAGCCTGTATCTCAGCACAGGAATAAGGTAGGGAAGAATTCTAAGGCTCATTTTGACTGCCTCCAGAAGTTAGATCAGATGGCAAATTGGATTTGGTGCTAGGTCTTTCCCTTTAGGTTTTACCCCAACAAGGTTTTCATTAGTTTCGCTCACTCTCGAAATCAAGCATTTTACAGCAGGTTGGAGCAGCCTGTATCTCAGCACAGGAATAAGGTAGGGAAGAATTCTAAGGATCATTTTGACTGCCTCCAGAAGTTAGATCAGATGGCAAATTGGATTTGGTGCTAGGTCTTTCCCTTTAGGTTTTACCCCAACAATGTTTTCATTAGTTTCGCTCACTCTCGAAATCAAGCATTTTACAGCAGGTTGGAGCAGCCTGTATCTCAGCACAGGAATAAGGTAGGGAAGAATTCTAAGGATCATTTTGACTGCCTCCAGAAGTTAGATCAGATGGCAAATTGGATTTGGTGCTAGGTCTTTCCCTTTAGGTTTTACCCCAACAATGTTTTCATTAGTTTCGCTCACTCTCGAAATCAAGCATTTTACAGCAGGTTGGAGCAGCCTGTATCTCAGCACAGGAATAAGGTAGGGAAGAATTCTAAGGCTCATTTTGACTGCCTCCAGAAGTTAGATCAGATGGCAAATTGGATTTGGTGCTAGGTCTTTCCCTTTAGGTTTTACCCCAACAATGTTTTCATTAGTTTCGCTCACTCTCGAAATCAAGCATTTTACAGCAGGTTGGAGCAGCCTGTATCTCAGCACAGGAATAAGGTAGGGAAGAATTCTAAGGCTCATTTTGACTGCCTCCAGAAGTTAGATCAGATGGCAAATTGGATTTGGTGCTAGGTCTTTCCCTTTAGGTTTTACCCCAACAATGTTTTCATTAGTTTCGCTCACTCTCGAAATCAAGCATTTTACAGCAGGTTGGAGCAGCCTGTATCTCAGCACAGGAATAAGGTAGGGAAGAATTCTAAGGCTCATTTTGACTGCCTCCAGAAGTTAGATCAGATGGCAAATTGGATTTGGTGCTAGGTCTTTCCCTTTAGGTTTTACCCCAACAATGTTTTCATTAGTTTCGCTCACTCTCGAAATCAAGCATTTTACAGCAGGTTGGAGCAGCCTGTATCTCAGCACAGGAATAAGGTAGGGGAGAATTCTAAGGCTCATTTTGACTGCCTCCAGAAGTTAGATCAGATGGCAAATTGGATTTGGTGCTAGGTCTTTCCCTTTAGGTTTTACCCCAACAATGTTTTCATTAGTTTCGCTCACTCTCGAAATCAAGCATTTTACAGCAGGTTGGAGCAGCCTGTATCTCAGCACAGGAATAAGGTAGGGAAGAATTCTAAGGATCATTTTGACTGCCTCCAGAAGTTAGATCAGATGGCAAATTGGATTTGGTGCTAGGTCTTTCCCTTTAGGTTTTACCCCAACAATGTTTTCATTAGTTTCGCTCACTCTCGAAATCAAGCATTTTACAGCAGGTTGGAGCAGCCTGTATCTCAGCACAGGAATAAGGTAGGGGAGAATTCTAAGGCTCATTTTGACTGCCTCCAGAAGTTAGATCAGATGGCAAATTGGATTTGGTGCTAGGTCTTTCCCTTTAGGTTTTACCCCAACAATGTTTTCATTAGTTTCGCTCACTCTCGAAATCAAGCATTTTACAGCAGGTTGGAGCAGCCTGTATCTCAGCACAGGAATAAGGTAGGGAAGAATTCTAAGGCTCATTTTGACTGCCTCCAGAAGTTAGATCAGATGGCAAATTGGATTTGGTGCTAGGTCTTTCCCTTTAGGTTTTACCCCAACAATGTTTTCATTAGTTTCGCTCACTCTCGAAATCAAGCATTTTACAGCAGGTTGGAGCAGCCTGTATCTCAGCACAGGAATAAGGTAGGGAAGAATTTAAATGCTCATTTTGACTGCCTCCAGAAGTTAGATCAGATGGCAAATTGGATTTGGTGCTAGGTCTTTCCCTTTAGGTTTTACCCCAACAATGTTTTCATTAGTTTCTCTCACTCTCGAAATCAAGCATTTTACAGCAGGTTGGAGCAGCCTGTATCTCAGCACAGGAATAAGGTAGGGAAGAATTCTAAGGATCATTTTGACTGCCTCCAGAAGTTAGATCAGATGGCAAATTGGATTTGGTGCTAGGTCTTTCCCTTTAGGTTTTACCCCAACAATGTTTTCATTAGTTTCGCTCACTCTCGAAATCAAGCATTTTACAGCAGGTTGGAGCAGCCTGTATCTCAGCACAGGAATAAGGTAGGGGAGAATTCTAAGGCTCATTTTGACTGCCTCCAGAAGTTAGATCAGATGGCAAATTGGATTTGGTGCTAGGTCTTTCCCTTTAGGTTTTACCCCAACAATGTTTTCATTAGTTTCACTCACTCTCGAAATCAAGCATTTTACAGCAGGTTGGAGCAGCCTGTATCTCAGCACAGGAATAAGGTAGGGAAGAATTCTAAGGATCATTTTGACTGCCTCCAGAAGTTAGATCAGATGGCAAATTGGATTTGGTGCTAGGTCTTTCCCTTTAGGTTTTACCCCAACAATGTTTTCATTAGTTTCGCTCACTCTCGAAATCAAGCATTTTACAGCAGGTTGGAGCAGCCTGTATCTCAGCACAGGAATAAGGTAGGGAAGAATTCTAAGGCTCATTTTGACTGCCTCCAGAAGTTAGATCAGATGGCAAATTGGATTTGGTGCTAGGTCTTTCCCTTTAGGTTTTACCCCAACAATGTTTTCATTAGTTTCGCTCACTCTCGAAATCAAGCATTTTACAGCAGGTTGGAGCAGCCTGTATCTCAGCACAGGAATAAGGTAGGGAAGAATTCTAAGGATCATTTTGACTGCCTCCAGAAGTTAGATCAGATGGCAAATTGGATTTGGTGCTAGGTCTTTCCCTTTAGGTTTTACCCCAACAATGTTTTCATTAGTTTCGCTCACTCTCGAAATCAAGCATTTTACAGCAGGTTGGAGCAGCCTGTATCTCAGCACAGGAATAAGGTAGGGAAGAATTCTAAGGCTCATTTTGACTGCCTCCAGAAGTTAGATCAGATGGCAAATTGGATTTGGTGCTAGGTCTTTCCCTTTAGGTTTTACCCCAACAATGTTTTCATTAGTTTCGCTCACTCTCGAAATCAAGCATTTTACAGCAGGTTGGAGCAGCCTGTATCTCAGCACAGGAATAAGGTAGGGGAGAATTCTAAGGCTCATTTTGACTGCCTCCAGAAGTTAGATCAGATGGCAAATTGGATTTGGTGCTAGGTCTTTCCCTTTAGGTTTTACCCCAACAATGTTTTCATTAGTTTCGCTCACTCTCGAAATCAAGCATTTTACAGCAGGTTGGAGCAGCCTGTATCTCAGCACAGGAATAAGGTAGGGAAGAATTCTAAGGATCATTTTGACTGCCTCCAGAAGTTAGATCAGATGGCAAATTGGATTTGGTGCTAGGTCTTTCCCTTTAGGTTTTACCCCAACAATGTTTTCATTAGTTTCGCTCACTCTCGAAATCAAGCATTTTACAGCAGGTTGGAGCAGCCTGTATCTCAGCACAGGAATAAGGTAGGGAAGAATTCTAAGGCTCATTTTGACTGCCTCCAGAAGTTAGATCAGATGGCAAATTGGATTTGGTGCTAGGTCTTTCCCTTTAGGTTTTACCCCAACAATGTTTTCATTAGTTTCGCTCACTCTCGAAATCAAGCATTTTACAGCAGGTTGGAGCAGCCTGTATCTCAGCACAGGAATAAGGTAGGGAAGAATTCTAAGGCTCATTTTGACTGCCTCCAGAAGTTAGATCAGATGGCAAATTGGATTTGGTGCTAGGTCTTTCCCTTTAGGTTTTACCCCAACAAGGTTTTCATTAGTTTCGCTCACTCTCGAAATCAAGCATTTTACAGCAGGTTGGAGCAGCCTGTATCTCAGCACAGGAATAAGGTAGGGAAGAATTCTAAGGCTCATTTTGACTGCCTCCAGAAGTTAGATCAGATGGCAAATTGGATTTGGTGCTAGGTCTTTCCCTTTAGGTTTTACCCCAACAATGTTTTCATTAGTTTCGCTCACTCTCGAAATCAAGCATTTTACAGCAGGTTGGAGCAGCCTGTATCTCAGCACAGGAATAAGGTAGGGAAGAATTCTAAGGCTCATTTTGACTGCCTCCAGAAGTTAGATCAGATGGCAAATTGGATTTGGTGCTAGGTCTTTCCCTTTAGGTTTTACCCCAACAATGTTTTCATTAGTTTCGCTCACTCTCGAAATCAAGCATTTTACAGCAGGTTGGAGCAGCCTGTATCTCAGCACAGGAATAAGGTAGGGAAGAATTCTAAGGATCATTTTGACTGCCTCCAGAAGTTAGATCAGATGGCAAATTGGATTTGGTGCTAGGTCTTTCCCTTTAGGTTTTACCCCAACAATGTTTTCATTAGTTTCGCTCACTCTCGAAATCAAGCATTTTACAGCAGGTTGGAGCAGCCTGTATCTCAGCACAGGAATAAGGTAGGGAAGAATTCTAAGGCTCATTTTGACTGCCTCCAGAAGTTAGATCAGATGGCAAATTGGATTTGGTGCTAGGTCTTTCCCTTTAGGTTTTACCCCAACAATGTTTTCATTAGTTTCGCTCACTCTCGAAATCAAGCATTTTACAGCAGGTTGGAGCAGCCTGTATCTCAGCACAGGAATAAGGTAGGGAAGAATTCTAAGGATCATTTTGACTGCCTCCAGAAGTTAGATCAGATGGCAAATTGGATTTGGTGCTAGGTCTTTCCCTTTAGGTTTTACCCCAACAATGTTTTCATTAGTTTCGCTCACTCTCGAAATCAAGCATTTTACAGCAGGTTGGAGCAGCCTGTATCTCAGCACAGGAATAAGGTAGGGAAGAATTCTAAGGCTCATTTTGACTGCCTCCAGAAGTTAGATCAGATGGCAAATTGGATTTGGTGCTAGGTCTTTCCCTTTAGGTTTTACCCCAACAATGTTTTCATTAGTTTCGCTCACTCTCGAAATCAAGCATTTTACAGCAGGTTGGAGCAGCCTGTATCTCAGCACAGGAATAAGGTAGGGAAGAATTCTAAGGCTCATTTTGACTGCCTCCAGAAGTTAGATCAGATGGCAAATTGGATTTGATGCTAGGTCTTTCCCTTTAGGTTTTACCCCAACAATGTTTTCATTAGTTTCGCTCACTCTCGAAATCAAGCATTTTACAGCAGGTTGGAGCAGCCTGTATCTCAGCACAGGAATAAGGTAGGGAAGAATTCAAATGCTCATTTTGACTGCCTCCAGAAGTTAGATCAGATGGCAAATTGGATTTGGTGCTAGGTCTTTCCCTTTAGGTTTTACCCCAACAATGTTTTCATTAGTTTCGCTCACTCTCGAAATCAAGCATTTTACAGCAGGTTGGAGCAGCCTGTATCTCAGCACAGGAATAAGGTAGGGAAGAATTCTAAGGCTCATTTTGACTGCCTCCAGAAGTTAGATCAGATGGCAAATTGGATTTGGTGCTAGGTCTTTCCCTTTAGGTTTTACCCCAACAATGTTTTCATTAGTTTCGCTCACTCTCGAAATCAAGCATTTTACAGCAGGTTGGAGCAGCCTGTATCTCAGCACAGGAATAAGGTAGGGGAGAATTCTAAGGCTCATTTTGACTGCCTCCAGAAGTTAGATCAGATGGCAAATTGGATTTGGTGCTAGGTCTTTCCCTTTAGGTTTTACCCCAACAATGTTTTCATTAGTTTCGCTCACTCTCGAAATCAAGCATTTTACAGCAGGTTGGAGCAGCCTGTATCTCAGCACAGGAATAAGGTAGGGAAGAATTCTAAGGATCATTTTGACTGCCTCCAGAAGTTAGATCAGATGGCAAATTGGATTTGGTGCTAGGTCTTTCCCTTTAGGTTTTACCCCAACAATGTTTTCATTAGTTTCGCTCACTCTCGAAATCAAGCATTTTACAGCAGGTTGGAGCAGCCTGTATCTCAGCACAGGAATAAGGTAGGGAAGAATTCTAAGGATCATTTTGACTGCCTCCAGAAGTTAGATCAGATGGCAAATTGGATTTGGTGCTAGGTCTTTCCCTTTAGGTTTTACCCCAACAATGTTTTCATTAGTTTCGCTCACTCTCGAAATCAAGCATTTTACAGCAGGTTGGAGCAGCCTGTATCTCAGCACAGGAATAAGGTAGGGAAGAATTCTAAGGCTCATTTTGACTGCCTCCAGAAGTTAGATCAGATGGCAAATTGGATTTGGTGCTAGGTCTTTCCCTTTAGGTTTTACCCCAACAATGTTTTCATTAGTTTCGCTCACTCTCGAAATCAAGCATTTTACAGCAGGTTGGAGCAGCCTGTATCTCAGCACAGGAATAAGGTAGGGAAGAATTCTAAGGCTCATTTTGACTGCCTCCAGAAGTTAGATCAGATGGCAAATTGGATTTGGTGCTAGGTCTTTCCCTTTAGGTTTTACCCCAACAATGTTTTCATTAGTTTCGCTCACTCTCGAAATCAAGCATTTTACAGCAGGTTGGAGCAGCCTGTATCTCAGCACAGGAATAAGGTAGGGAAGAATTCTAAGGCTCATTTTGACTGCCTCCAGAAGTTAGATCAGATGGCAAATTGGATTTGGTGCTAGGTCTTTCCCTTTAGGTTTTACCCCAACAATGTTTTCATTAGTTTCGCTCACTCTCGAAATCAAGCATTTTACAGCAGGTTGGAGCAGCCTGTATCTCAGCACAGGAATAAGGTAGGGAAGAATTCTAAGGATCATTTTGACTGCCTCCAGAAGTTAGATCAGATGGCAAATTGGATTTGGTGCTAGGTCTTTCCCTTTAGGTTTTACCCCAACAATGTTTTCATTAGTTTCGCTCACTCTCGAAATCAAGCATTTTACAGCAGGTTGGAGCAGCCTGTATCTCAGCACAGGAATAAGGTAGGGAAGAATTCTAAGGCTCATTTTGACTGCCTCCAGAAGTTAGATCAGATGGCAAATTGGATTTGGTGCTAGGTCTTTCCCTTTAGGTTTTACCCCAACAATGTTTTCATTAGTTTCGCTCACTCTCGAAATCAAGCATTTTACAGCAGGTTGGAGCAGCCTGTATCTCAGCACAGGAATAAGGTAGGGAAGAATTCTAAGGATCATTTTGACTGCCTCCAGAAGTTAGATCAGATGGCAAATTGGATTTGGTGCTAGGTCTTTCCCTTTAGGTTTTACCCCAACAATGTTTTCATTAGTTTCGCTCACTCTCGAAATCAAGCATTTTACAGCAGGTTGGAGCAGCCTGTATCTCAGCACAGGAATAAGGTAGGGAAGAATTCTAAGGCTCATTTTGACTGCCTCCAGAAGTTAGATCAGATGGCAAATTGGATTTGGTGCTAGGTCTTTCCCTTTAGGTTTTACCCCAACAATGTTTTCATTAGTTTCGCTCACTCTCGAAATCAAGCATTTTACAGCAGGTTGGAGCAGCCTGTATCTCAGCACAGGAATAAGGTAGGGAAGAATTCTAAGGATCATTTTGACTGCCTCCAGAAGTTAGATCAGATGGCAAATTGGATTTGATGCTAGGTCTTTCCCTTTAGGTTTTACCCCAACAATGTTTTCATTAGTTTCGCTCACTCTCGAAATCAAGCATTTTACAGCAGGTTGGAGCAGCCTGTATCTCAGCACAGGAATAAGGTAGGGAAGAATTCTAAGGCTCATTTTGACTGCCTCCAGAAGTTAGATCAGATGGCAAATTGGATTTGGTGCTAGGTCTTTCCCTTTAGGTTTTACCCCAACAATGTTTTCATTAGTTTCGCTCACTCTCGAAATCAAGCATTTTACAGCAGGTTGGAGCAGCCTGTATCTCAGCACAGGAATAAGGTAGGGAAGAATTCAAATGCTCATTTTGACTGCCTCCAGAAGTTAGATCAGATGGCAAATTGGATTTGGTGCTAGGTCTTTCCCTTTAGGTTTTACCCCAACAATGTTTTCATTAGTTTCGCTCACTCTCGAAATCAAGCATTTTACAGCAGGTTGGAGCAGCCTGTATCTCAGCACAGGAATAAGGTAGGGAAGAATTCTAAGGATCATTTTGACTGCCTCCAGAAGTTAGATCAGATGGCAAATTGGATTTGGTGCTAGGTCTTTCCCTTTAGGTTTTACCCCAACAATGTTTTCATTAGTTTCGCTCACTCTCGAAATCAAGCATTTTACAGCAGGTTGGAGCAGCCTGTATCTCAGCACAGGAATAAGGTAGGGAAGAATTCTAAGGATCATTTTGACTGCCTCCAGAAGTTAGATCAGATGGCAAATTGGATTTGGTGCTAGGTCTTTCCCTTTAGGTTTTACCCCAACAATGTTTTCATTAGTTTCGCTCACTCTCGAAATCAAGCATTTTACAGCAGGTTGGAGCAGCCTGTATCTCAGCACAGGAATAAGGTAGGGAAGAATTCTAAGGATCATTTTGACTGCCTCCAGAAGTTAGATCAGATGGCAAATTGGATTTGGTGCTAGGTCTTTCCCTTTAGGTTTTACCCCAACAATGTTTTCATTAGTTTCGCTCACTCTCGAAATCAAGCATTTTACAGCAGGTTGGAGCAGCCTGTATCTCAGCACAGGAATAAGGTAGGGAAGAACTCAAATGCTCATTTTGACTGCCTCCAGAAGTTAGATCAGATGGCAAATTGGATTTGGTGCTAGGTCTTTCCCTTTAGGTTTTACCCCAACAATGTTTTCATTAGTTTCGCTCACTCTCGAAATCAAGCATTTTACAGCAGGTTGGAGCAGCCTGTATCTCAGCACAGGAATAAGGTAGGGAAGAATTCTAAGGATCATTTTGACTGCCTCCAGAAGTTAGATCAGATGGCAAATTGGATTTGGTGCTAGGTCTTTCCCTTTAGGTTTTACCCCAACAATGTTTTCATTAGTTTCGCTCACTCTCGAAATCAAGCATTTTACAGCAGGTTGGAGCAGCCTGTATCTCAGCACAGGAATAAGGTAGGGAAGAATTCTAAGGCTCATTTTGACTGCCTCCAGAAGTTAGATCAGATGGCAAATTGGATTTGGTGCTAGGTCTTTCCCTTTAGGTTTTACCCCAACAATGTTTTCATTAGTTTCGCTCACTCTCGAAATCAAGCATTTTACAGCAGGTTGGAGCAGCCTGTATCTCAGCACAGGAATAAGGTAGGGAAGAATTCTAAGGATCATTTTGACTGCCTCCAGAAGTTAGATCAGATGGCAAATTGGATTTGATGCTAGGTCTTTCCCTTTAGGTTTTACCCCAACAATGTTTTCATTAGTTTCGCTCACTCTCGAAATCAAGCATTTTACAGCAGGTTGGAGCAGCCTGTATCTCAGCACAGGAATAAGGTAGGGAAGAATTCTAAGGCTCATTTTGACTGCCTCCAGAAGTTAGATCAGATGGCAAATTGGATTTGGTGCTAGGTCTTTCCCTTTAGGTTTTACCCCAACAATGTTTTCATTAGTTTCGCTCACTCTCGAAATCAAGCATTTTACAGCAGGTTGGAGCAGCCTGTATCTCAGCACAGGAATAAGGTAGGGAAGAATTCTAAGGCTCATTTTGACTGCCTCCAGAAGTTAGATCAGATGGCAAATTGGATTTGGTGCTAGGTCTTTCCCTTTAGGTTTTACCCCAACAATGTTTTCATTAGTTTCGCTCACTCTCGAAATCAAGCATTTTACAGCAGGTTGGAGCAGCCTGTATCTCAGCACAGGAATAAGGTAGGGAAGAATTCTAAGGATCATTTTGACTGCCTCCAGAAGTTAGATCAGATGGCAAATTGGATTTGGTGCTAGGTCTTTCCCTTTAGGTTTTACCCCAACAATGTTTTCATTAGTTTCGCTCACTCTCGAAATCAAGCATTTTACAGCAGGTTGGAGCAGCCTGTATCTCAGCACAGGAATAAGGTAGGGAAGAATTCTAAGGATCATTTTGACTGCCTCCAGAAGTTAGATCAGATGGCAAATTGGATTTGGTGCTAGGTCTTTCCCTTTAGGTTTTACCCCAACAATGTTTTCATTAGTTTCGCTCACTCTCGAAATCAAGCATTTTACAGCAGGTTGGAGCAGCCTGTATCTCAGCACAGGAATAAGGTAGGGAAGAATTCTAAGGATCATTTTGACTGCCTCCAGAAGTTAGATCAGATGGCAAATTGGATTTGGTGCTAGGTCTTTCCCTTTAGGTTTTACCCCAACAATGTTTTCATTAGTTTCGCTCACTCTCGAAATCAAGCATTTTACAGCAGGTTGGAGCAGCCTGTATCTCAGCACAGGAATAAGGTAGGGAAGAACTCAAATGCTCATTTTGACTGCCTCCAGAAGTTAGATCAGATGGCAAATTGGATTTGGTGCTAGGTCTTTCCCTTTAGGTTTTACCCCAACAATGTTTTCATTAGTTTCGCTCACTCTCGAAATCAAGCATTTTACAGCAGGTTGGAGCAGCCTGTATCTCAGCACAGGAATAAGGTAGGGAAGAACTCAAATGCTCATTTTGACTGCCTCCAGAAGTTAGATCAGATGGCAAATTGGATTTGGTGCTAGGTCTTTCCCTTTAGGTTTTACCCCAACAATGTTTTCATTAGTTTCGCTCACTCTCGAAATCAAGCATTTTACAGCAGGTTGGAGCAGCCTGTATCTCAGCACAGGAATAAGGTAGGGAAGAATTCTAAGGCTCATTTTGACTGCCTCCAGAAGTTAGATCAGATGGCAAATTGGATTTGGTGCTAGGTCTTTCCCTTTAGGTTTTACCCCAACAATGTTTTCATTAGTTTCGCTCACTCTCGAAATCAAGCATTTTACAGCAGGTTGGAGCAGCCTGTATCTCAGCACAGGAATAAGGTAGGGAAGAATTCTAAGGCTCATTTTGACTGCCTCCAGAAGTTAGATCAGATGGCAAATTGGATTTGGTGCTAGGTCTTTCCCTTTAGGTTTTACCCCAACAATGTTTTCATTAGTTTCGCTCACTCTCGAAATCAAGCATTTTACAGCAGGTTGGAGCAGCCTGTATCTCAGCACAGGAATAAGGTAGGGAAGAATTCTAAGGATCATTTTGACTGCCTCCAGAAGTTAGATCAGATGGCAAATTGGATTTGGTGCTAGGTCTTTCCCTTTAGGTTTTACCCCAACAATGTTTTCATTAGTTTCGCTCACTCTCGAAATCAAGCATTTTACAGCAGGTTGGAGCAGCCTGTATCTCAGCACAGGAATAAGGTAGGGAAGAATTCTAAGGATCATTTTGACTGCCTCCAGAAGTTAGATCAGATGGCAAATTGGATTTGGTGCTAGGTCTTTCCCTTTAGGTTTTACCCCAACAATGTTTTCATTAGTTTCGCTCACTCTCGAAATCAAGCATTTTACAGCAGGTTGGAGCAGCCTGTATCTCAGCACAGGAATAAGGTAGGGAAGAATTCTAAGGATCATTTTGACTGCCTCCAGAAGTTAGATCAGATGGCAAATTGGATTTGGTGCTAGGTCTTTCCCTTTAGGTTTTACCCCAACAATGTTTTCATTAGTTTCGCTCACTCTCGAAATCAAGCATTTTACAGCAGGTTGGAGCAGCCTGTATCTCAGCACAGGAATAAGGTAGGGAAGAATTCTAAGGCTCATTTTGACTGCCTCCAGAAGTTAGATCAGATGGCAAATTGGATTTGGTGCTAGGTCTTTCCCTTTAGGTTTTACCCCAACAATGTTTTCATTAGTTTCGCTCACTCTCGAAATCAAGCATTTTACAGCAGGTTGGAGCAGCCTGTATCTCAGCACAGGAATAAGGTAGGGAAGAACTCAAATGCTCATTTTGACTGCCTCCAGAAGTTAGATCAGATGGCAAATTGGATTTGGTGCTAGGTCTTTCCCTTTAGGTTTTACCCCAACAATGTTTTCATTAGTTTCGCTCACTCTCGAAATCAAGCATTTTACAGCAGGTTGGAGCAGCCTGTATCTCAGCACAGGAATAAGGTAGGGAAGAACTCAAATGCTCATTTTGACTGCCTCCAGAAGTTAGATCAGATGGCAAATTGGATTTGGTGCTAGGTCTTTCCCTTTAGGTTTTACCCCAACAATGTTTTCATTAGTTTCGCTCACTCTCGAAATCAAGCATTTTACAGCAGGTTGGAGCAGCCTGTATCTCAGCACAGGAATAAGGTAGGGAAGAATTCTAAGGCTCATTTTGACTGCCTCCAGAAGTTAGATCAGATGGCAAATTGGATTTGGTGCTAGGTCTTTCCCTTTAGGTTTTACCCCAACAATGTTTTCATTAGTTTCGCTCACTCTCGAAATCAAGCATTTTACAGCAGGTTGGAGCAGCCTGTATCTCAGCACAGGAATAAGGTAGGGAAGAATTCTAAGGATCATTTTGACTGCCTCCAGAAGTTAGATCAGATGGCAAATTGGATTTGGTGCTAGGTCTTTCCCTTTAGGTTTTACCCCAACAATGTTTTCATTAGTTTCGCTCACTCTCGAAATCAAGCATTTTACAGCAGGTTGGAGCAGCCTGTATCTCAGCACAGGAATAAGGTAGGGAAGAATTCTAAGGATCATTTTGACTGCCTCCAGAAGTTAGATCAGATGGCAAATTGGATTTGGTGCTAGGTCTTTCCCTTTAGGTTTTACCCCAACAATGTTTTCATTAGTTTCGCTCACTCTCGAAATCAAGCATTTTACAGCAGGTTGGAGCAGCCTGTATCTCAGCACAGGAATAAGGTAGGGAAGAATTCTAAGGCTCATTTTGACTGCCTCCAGAAGTTAGATCAGATGGCAAATTGGATTTGGTGCTAGGTCTTTCCCTTTAGGTTTTACCCCAACAATGTTTTCATTAGTTTCGCTCACTCTCGAAATCAAGCATTTTACAGCAGGTTGGAGCAGCCTGTATCTCAGCACAGGAATAAGGTAGGGAAGAACTCAAATGCTCATTTTGACTGCCTCCAGAAGTTAGATCAGATGGCAAATTGGATTTGGTGCTAGGTCTTTCCCTTTAGGTTTTACCCCAACAATGTTTTCATTAGTTTCGCTCACTCTCGAAATCAAGCATTTTACAGCAGGTTGGAGCAGCCTGTATCTCAGCACAGGAATAAGGTAGGGAAGAACTCAAATGCTCATTTTGACTGCCTCCAGAAGTTAGATCAGATGGCAAATTGGATTTGGTGCTAGGTCTTTCCCTTTAGGTTTTACCCCAACAATGTTTTCATTAGTTTCGCTCACTCTCGAAATCAAGCATTTTACAGCAGGTTGGAGCAGCCTGTATCTCAGCACAGGAATAAGGTAGGGAAGAACTCAAATGCTCATTTTGACTGCCTCCAGAAGTTAGATCAGATGGCAAATTGGATTTGGTGCTAGGTCTTTCCCTTTAGGTTTTACCCCAACAATGTTTTCATTAGTTTCGCTCACTCTCGAAATCAAGCATTTTACAGCAGGTTGGAGCAGCCTGTATCTCAGCACAGGAATAAGGTAGGGAAGAATTCTAAGGCTCATTTTGACTGCCTCCAGAAGTTAGATCAGATGGCAAATTGGATTTGGTGCTAGGTCTTTCCCTTTAGGTTTTACCCCAACAATGTTTTCATTAGTTTCGCTCACTCTCGAAATCAAGCATTTTACAGCAGGTTGGAGCAGCCTGTATCTCAGCACAGGAATAAGGTAGGGAAGAACTCAAATGCTCATTTTGACTGCCTCCAGAAGTTAGATCAGATGGCAAATTGGATTTGGTGCTAGGTCTTTCCCTTTAGGTTTTACCCCAACAATGTTTTCATTAGTTTCGCTCACTCTCGAAATCAAGCATTTTACAGCAGGTTGGAGCAGCCTGTATCTCAGCACAGGAATAAGGTAGGGAAGAACTCAAATGCTCATTTTGACTGCCTCCAGAAGTTAGATCAGATGGCAAATTGGATTTGGTGCTAGGTCTTTCCCTTTAGGTTTTACCCCAACAATGTTTTCATTAGTTTCGCTCACTCTCGAAATCAAGCATTTTACAGCAGGTTGGAGCAGCCTGTATCTCAGCACAGGAATAAGGTAGGGAAGAACTCAAATGCTCATTTTGACTGCCTCCAGAAGTTAGATCAGATGGCAAATTGGATTTGGTGCTAGGTCTTTCCCTTTAGGTTTTACCCCAACAATGTTTTCATTAGTTTCGCTCACTCTCGAAATCAAGCATTTTACAGCAGGTTGGAGCAGCCTGTATCTCAGCACAGGAATAAGGTAGGGAAGAATTCTAAGGATCATTTTGACTGCCTCCAGAAGTTAGATCAGATGGCAAATTGGATTTGGTGCTAGGTCTTTCCCTTTAGGTTTTACCCCAACAATGTTTTCATTAGTTTCGCTCACTCTCGAAATCAAGCATTTTACAGCAGGTTGGAGCAGCCTGTATCTCAGCACAGGAATAAGGTAGGGAAGAACTCAAATGCTCATTTTGACTGCCTCCAGAAGTTAGATCAGATGGCAAATTGGATTTGGTGCTAGGTCTTTCCCTTTAGGTTTTACCCCAACAATGTTTTCATTAGTTTCGCTCACTCTCGAAATCAAGCATTTTACAGCAGGTTGGAGCAGCCTGTATCTCAGCACAGGAATAAGGTAGGGAAGAACTCAAATGCTCATTTTGACTGCCTCCAGAAGTTAGATCAGATGGCAAATTGGATTTGGTGCTAGGTCTTTCCCTTTAGTTTTACCCCAACAATGTTTTCATTAGTTTCGCTCACTCTCGAAATCAAGCATTTTACAGCAGGTTGGAGCAGCCTGTATCTCAGCACAGGAATAAGGTAGGGAAGAATTCTAAGGCTCATTTTGACTGCCTCCAGAAGTTAGATCAGATGGCAAATTGGATTTGATGCTAGGTCTTTCCCTTTAGGTTTTACCCCAACAATGTTTTCATTAGTTTCGCTCACTCTCGAAATCAAGCATTTTTACAGCAGGTTGGAGCAGCCTGTATCTCAGCACAGGAATAAGGTAGGGAAGAATTCAAATGCTCATTTTGACTGCCTCCCAGAAGTTAGATCAGATGGCAAATTGGATTTGGTGCTAGGTCTTTCCCTTTAGGTTTTACCCCAACAATGTTTTCATTAGTTTCGCTCACTCTCGAAATCAAGCATTTTACAGCAGGTTGGAGCAGCCTGTATCTCAGCACAGGAATAAGGTAGGGAAGAATTCTAAGGATCAATTTTGACTGCCTCCAGAAGTTAGATCAGATGGCAAATTGGATTTGGTGCTAGGTCTTTCCCTTTAGGTTTTACCCCAACAATGTTTTCATTAGTTTCGCTCACTCTCGAAATCAAGCATTTTACAGCAGGTTGGAGCAGCCTGTATCTCAGCACAGGAATAAGGTAGGGAAGAATTCTAAGGCTCATTTTGACTGCCTCCAGAAGTTAGATCAGATGGCAAATTGGATTTGGTGCTAGGTCTTTCCCTTTAGGTTTTACCCCAACAATGTTTTCATTAGTTTCGCTCACTCTCGAAATCAAGCATTTTACAGCAGGTTGGAGCAGCCTGTATCTCAGCACAGGAATAAGGTAGGGAAGAATTCTAAGGCTCATTTTGACTGCCTCCAGAAGTTAGATCAGATGGCAAATTGGATTTGGTGCTAGGTCTTTCCCTTTAGGTTTTACCCCAACAATGTTTTCATTAGTTTCGCTCACTCTCGAAATCAAGCATTTTACAGCAGGTTGGAGCAGCCTGTATCTCAGCACAGGAATAAGGTAGGGAAGAATTCTAAGGATCATTTTGACTGCCTCCAGAAGTTAGATCAGATGGCAAATTGGATTTGGTGCTAGGTCTTTCCCTTTAGGTTTTACCCCAACAATGTTTTCATTAGTTTCGCTCACTCTCGAAATCAAGCATTTTACAGCAGGTTGGAGCAGCCTGTATCTCAGCACAGGAATAAGGTAGGGAAGATTCTAAGGATCATTTTGACTGCCTCCAGAAGTTAGATCAGATGGCAAATTGGATTTGGTGCTAGGTCTTTCCCTTTAGGTTTTACCCCAACAATGTTTTCATTAGTTTCGCTCACTCTCGAAATCAAGCATTTTACAGCAGGTTGGAGCAGCCTGTATCTCAGCACAGGAATAAGGTAGGGAAGAATTCTAAGGATCATTTTGACTGCCTCCAGAAGTTAGATCAGATGGCAAATTGGATTTGGTGCTAGGTCTTTCCCTTTAGGTTTTACCCCAACAATGTTTTCATTAGTTTCGCTCACTCTCGAAATCAAGCATTTTACAGCAGGTTGGAGCAGCCTGTATCTCAGCACAGGAATAAGGTAGGGAAGAATTCTAAGGCTCATTTTGACTGCCTCCAGAAGTTAGATCAGATGGCAAATTGGATTTGGTGCTAGGTCTTTCCCTTTAGGTTTTACCCCAACAATGTTTTCATTAGTTTCGCTCACTCTCGAAATCAAGCATTTTACAGCAGGTTGGAGCAGCCTGTATCTCAGCACAGGAATAAGGTAGGGAAGAATTCTAAGGATCATTTTGACTGCCTCCAGAAGTTAGATCAGATGGCAAATTGGATTTGGTGCTAGGTCTTTCCCTTTAGGTTTTACCCCAACAATGTTTTCATTAGTTTCGCTCACTCTCGAAATCAAGCATTTTACAGCAGGTTGGAGCAGCCTGTATCTCAGCACAGGAATAAGGTAGGGAAGAATTCTAAGGCTCATTTTGACTGCCTCCAGAAGTTAGATCAGATGGCAAATTGGATTTGGTGCTAGGTCTTTCCCTTTAGGTTTTACCCCAACAATGTTTTCATTAGTTTCGCTCACTCTCGAAATCAAGCATTTTACAGCAGGTTGGAGCAGCCTGTATCTCAGCACAGGAATAAGGTAGGGAAGAATTCTAAGGCTCATTTTGACTGCCTCCAGAAGTTAGATCAGATGGCAAATTGGATTTGGTGCTAGGTCTTTCCCTTTAGGTTTTACCCCAACAATGTTTTCATTAGTTTCGCTCACTCTCGAAATCAAGCATTTTACAGCAGGTTGGAGCAGCCTGTATCTCAGCACAGGAATAAGGTAGGGAAGAATTCAAATGCTCATTTTGACTGCCTCCAGAAGTTAGATCAGATGGCAAATTGGATTTGGTGCTAGGTCTTTCCCTTTAGGTTTTACCCCAACAATGTTTTCATTAGTTTCGCTCACTCTCGAAATCAAGCATTTTACAGCAGGTTGGAGCAGCCTGTATCTCAGCACAGGAATAAGGTAGGGAAGAATTCTAAGGATCATTTTGACTGCCTCCAGAAGTTAGATCAGATGGCAAATTGGATTTGGTGCTAGGTCTTTCCCTTTAGGTTTTACCCCAACAATGTTTTCATTAGTTTCGCTCACTCTCGAAATCAAGCATTTTACAGCAGGTTGGAGCAGCCTGTATCTCAGCACAGGAATAAGGTAGGGAAGAATTCAAATGCTCATTTTGACTGCCTCCAGAAGTTAGATCAGATGGCAAATTGGATTTGGTGCTAGGTCTTTCCCTTTAGGTTTTACCCCAACAATGTTTTCATTAGTTTCGCTCACTCTCGAAATCAAGCATTTTACAGCAGGTTGGAGCAGCCTGTATCTCAGCACAGGAATAAGGTAGGGAAGAATTCTAAGGATCATTTTGACTGCCTCCAGAAGTTAGATCAGATGGCAAATTGGATTTGGTGCTAGGTCTTTCCCTTTAGGTTTTACCCCAACAATGTTTTCATTAGTTTCGCTCACTCTCGAAATCAAGCATTTTACAGCAGGTTGGAGCAGCCTGTATCTCAGCACAGGAATAAGGTAGGGAAGAATTCAAATGCTCATTTTGACTGCCTCCAGAAGTTAGATCAGATGGCAAATTGGATTTGGTGCTAGGTCTTTCCCTTTAGGTTTTACCCCAACAATGTTTTCATTAGTTTCGCTCACTCTCGAAATCAAGCATTTTACAGCAGGTTGGAGCAGCCTGTATCTCAGCACAGGAATAAGGTAGGGAAGAATTCTAAGGCTCATTTTGACTGCCTCCAGAAGTTAGATCAGATGGCAAATTGGATTTGGTGCTAGGTCTTTCCCTTTAGGTTTTACCCCAACAATGTTTTCATTAGTTTCGCTCACTCTCGAAATCAAGCATTTTACAGCAGGTTGGAGCAGCCTGTATCTCAGCACAGGAATAAGGTAGGGAAGAATTCTAAGGATCATTTTGACTTCCTCCAGAAGTTAGATCAGATGGCAAATTGGATTTGGTGCTAGGTCTTTCCCTTTAGGTTTTACCCCAACAATGTTTTCATTAGTTTCGCTCACTCTCGAAATCAAGCATTTTACAGCAGGTTGGAGCAGCCTGTATCTCAGCACAGGAATAAGGTAGGGAAGAATTCTAAGGATCATTTTGACTGCCTCCAGAAGTTAGATCAGATGGCAAATTGGATTTGGTGCTAGGTCTTTCCCTTTAGGTTTTACCCCAACAATGTTTTCATTAGTTTCGCTCACTCTCGAAATCAAGCATTTTACAGCAGGTTGGAGCAGCCTGTATCTCAGCACAGGAATAAGGTAGGGAAGAATTCTAAGGCTCATTTTGACTGCCTCCAGAAGTTAGATCAGATGGCAAATTGGATTTGGTGCTAGGTCTTTCCCTTTAGGTTTTACCCCAACAATGTTTTCATTAGTTTCGCTCACTCTCGAAATCAAGCATTTTACAGCAGGTTGGAGCAGCCTGTACCTCAGCACAGGAATAAGGTAGGGAAGAATTCTAAGGATCATTTTGACTGCCTCCAGAAGTTAGATCAGATGGCAAATTGGATTTGGTGCTAGGTCTTTCCCTTTAGGTTTTACCCCAACAATGTTTTCATTAGTTTCGCTCACTCTCGAAATCAAGCATTTTACAGCAGGTTGGAGCAGCCTGTATCTCAGCACAGGAATAAGGTAGGGAAGAATTCTAAGGCTCATTTTGACTGCCTCCAGAAGTTAGATCAGATGGCAAATTGGATTTGGTGCTAGGTCTTTCCCTTTAGGTTTTACCCCAACAATGTTTTCATTAGTTTCGCTCACTCTCGAAATCAAGCATTTTACAGCAGGTTGGAGCAGCCTGTATCTCAGCACAGGAATAAGGTAGGGAAGAATTCTAAGGCTCATTTTGACTGCCTCCAGAAGTTAGATCAGATGGCAAATTGGATTTGGTGCTAGGTCTTTCCCTTTAGGTTTTACCCCAACAATGTTTTCATTAGTTTCGCTCACTCTCGAAATCAAGCATTTTACAGCAGGTTGGAGCAGCCTGTATCTCAGCACAGGAATAAGGTAGGGAAGAATTCTAAGGATCATTTTGACTGCCTCCAGAAGTTAGATCAGATGGCAAATTGGATTTGGTGCTAGGTCTTTCCCTTTAGGTTTTACCCCAACAATGTTTTCATTAGTTTCGCTCACTCTCGAAATCAAGCATTTTACAGCAGGTTGGAGCAGCCTGTATCTCAGCACAGGAATAAGGTAGGGAAGAATTCTAAGGCTCATTTTGACTGCCTCCAGAAGTTAGATCAGATGGCAAATTGGATTTGGTGCTAGGTCTTTCCCTTTAGGTTTTACCCCAACAATGTTTTCATTAGTTTCGCTCACTCTCGAAATCAAGCATTTTACAGCAGGTTGGAGCAGCCTGTATCTCAGCACAGGAATAAGGTAGGGAAGAATTCTAAGGCTCATTTTGACTGCCTCCAGAAGTTAGATCAGATGACAAATTGGATTTGGTGCTAGGTCTTTCCCTTTAGGTTTTACCCCAACAATGTTTTCATTAGTTTTGCTCACTCTCGAAATCAAGCATTTTACAGCAGGTTGGAGCAGCCTGTATCTCAGCACAGGAATAAGGTAGGGAAGAATTCTAAGGCTCATTTTGACTGCCTCCAGAAGTTAGATCAGATGGCAAATTGGATTTGGTGCTAGGTCTTTCCCTTTAGGTTTTACCCCAACAATGTTTTCATTAGTTTCGCTCACTCTCGAAATCAAGCATTTTACAGCAGGTTGGAGCAGCCTGTATCTCAGCACAGGAATAAGGTAGGGAAGAATTCTAAGGCTCATTTTGACTGCCTCCAGAAGTTAGATCAGATGGCAAATTGGATTTGGTGCTAGGTCTTTCCCTTTAGGTTTTACCCCAACAATGTTTTCATTAGTTTCGCTCACTCTCGAAATCAAGCATTTTACAGCAGGTTGGAGCAGCCTGTATCTCAGCACAGGAATAAGGTAGGGAAGAATTCTAAGGCTCATTTTGACTGCCTCCAGAAGTTAGATCAGATGGCAAATTGGATTTGGTGCTAGGTCTTTCCCTTTAGGTTTTACCCCAACAATGTTTTCATTAGTTTCGCTCACTCTCGAAATCAAGCATTTTACAGCAGGTTGGAGCAGCCTGTATCTCAGCACAGGAATAAGGTAGGGAAGAATTCTAAGGCTCATTTTGACTGCCTCCAGAAGTTAGATCAGATGGCAAATTGGATTTGGTGCTAGGTCTTTCCCTTTAGGTTTTACCCCAACAATGTTTTCATTAGTTTCGCTCACTCTCGAAATCAAGCATTTTACAGCAGGTTGGAGCAGCCTGTATCTCAGCACAGGAATAAGGTAGGGAAGAATTCTAAGGCTCATTTTGACTGCCTCCAGAAGTTAGATCAGATGGCAAATTGGATTTGGTGCTAGGTCTTTCCCTTTAGGTTTTACCCCAACAATGTTTTCATTAGTTTCGCTCACTCTCGAAATCAAGCATTTTACAGCAGGTTGGAGCAGCCTGTATCTCAGCACAGGAATAAGGTAGGGAAGAATTCTAAGGCTCATTTTGACTGCCTCCAGAAGTTAGATCAGATGGCAAATTGGATTTGGTGCTAGGTCTTTCCCTTTAGGTTTTACCCCAACAATGTTTTCATTAGTTTCGCTCACTCTCGAAATCAAGCATTTTACAGCAGGTTGGAGCAGCCTGTATCTCAGCACAGGAATAAGGTAGGGAAGAATTCTAAGGCTCATTTTGACTGCTCCAGAAGTTAGATCAGATGGCAAATTGGATTTGGTGCTAGGTCTTTCCCTTTAGGTTTTACCCCCAACAATGTTTTCATTAGTTTCGCTCACTCTCGAAATCAAGCATTTTACAGCAGGTTGGAGCAGCCTGTATCTCAGCACAGGAATAAGGTAGGGAAGAATTCTAAGGATCATTTTGACTGCCTCCAGAAGTTAGATCAGATGGCAAATTGGATTTGGTGCTAGGTCTTTCCCTTTAGGTTTTACCCCAACAATGTTTTCATTAGTTTCGCTCACTCTCGAAATCAAGCATTTTACAGCAGGTTGGAGCAGCCTGTATCTCAGCACAGGAATAAGGTAGGGAAGAATTCTAAGGCTCATTTTGACTGCCTCCAGAAGTTAGATCAGATGGCAAATTGGATTTGGTGCTAGGCCTTTCCCTTTAGGTTTTACCCCAACAATGTTTTCATTAGTTTCGCTCACTCTCGAAATCAAGCATTTTACAGCAGGTTGGAGCAGCCTGTATCTCAGCACAGGAATAAGGTAGGGAAGAATTCTAAGGATCATTTTGACTGCCTCCAGAAGTTAGATCAGATGGCAAATTGGATTTGGTGCTAGGTCTTTCCCTTTAGGTTTTACCCCAACAATGTTTTCATTAGTTTCGCTCACTCTCGAAATCAAGCATTTTACAGCAGGTTGGAGCAGCCTGTATCTCAGCACAGGAATAAGGTAGGGAAGAATTCTAAGGATCATTTTGACTGCCTCCAGAAGTTAGATCAGATGGCAAATTGGATTTGGTGCTAGGTCTTTCCCTTTAGGTTTTACCCCAACAATGTTTTCATTAGTTTCGCTCACTCTCGAAATCAAGCATTTTACAGCAGGTTGGAGCAGCCTGTATCTCAGCACAGGAATAAGGTAGGGAAGAATTCTAAGGCTCATTTTGACTGCCTCCAGAAGTTAGATCAGATGGCAAATTGGATTTGGTGCTAGGTCTTTCCCTTTAGGTTTTACCCCAACAATGTTTTCATTAGTTTCGCTCACTCTCAAAATCAAGCATTTTACAGCAGGTTGGAGCAGCCTGTATCTCAGCACAGGAATAAGGTAGGGAAGAATTCTAAGGATCATTTTGACTGCCTCCAGAAGTTAGATCAGATGGCAAATTGGATTTGGTGCTAGGTCTTTCCCTTTAGGTTTTACCCCAACAATGTTTTCATTAGTTTCGCTCACTCTCGAAATCAAGCATTTTACAGCAGGTTGGAGCAGCCTGTATCTCAGCACAGGAATAAGGTAGGGAAGAATTCTAAGGATCGTTTTGACTGCCTCCAGAAGTTAGATCAGATGGCAAATTGGATTTGGTGCTAGGTCTTTCCCTTTAGGTTTTACCCCAACAATGTTTTCATTAGTTTCGCTCACTCTCGAAATCAAGCATTTTACAGCAGGTTGGAGCAGCCTGTATCTCAGCACAGGAATAAGGTAGGGAAGAATTCTAAGGCTCATTTTGACTGCCTCCAGAAGTTAGATCAGATGGCAAATTGGATTTGGTGCTAGGTCTTTCCCTTTAGGTTTTACCCCAACAATGTTTTCATTAGTTTCGCTCACTCTCGAAATCAAGCATTTTACAGCAGGTTGGAGCAGCCTGTATCTCAGCACAGGAATAAGGTAGGGAAGAATTCTAAGGCTCATTTTGACTGCCTCCAGAAGTTAGATCAGATGGCAAATTGATTTGGTGCTAGGTCTTTCCCTTTAGGTTTTACCCCAACAATGTTTTCATTAGTTTCGCTCACTCTCGAAATCAAGCATTTTACAGCAGGTTGGAGCAGCCTGTATCTCAGCACAGGAATAAGGTAGGGAAGAATTCTAAGGCTCATTTTGACTGCCTCCAGAAGTTAGATCAGATGGCAAATTGGATTTGGTGCTAGGTCTTTCCCTTTAGGTTTTACCCCAACAATGTTTTCATTAGTTTCGCTCACTCTCGAAATCAAGCATTTTACAGCAGGTTGGAGCAGCCTGTATCTCAGCACAGGAATAAGGTAGGGAAGAATTCTAAGGCTCATTTTGACTGCCTCCAGAAGTTAGATCAGATGGCAAATTGGATTTGGTGCTAGGTCTTTCCCTTTAGGTTTTACCCCAACAATGTTTTCATTAGTTTCGCTCACTCTCGAAATCAAGCATTTTACAGCAGGTTGGAGCAGCCTGTATCTCAGCACAGGAATAAGGTAGGGAAGAATTCTAAGGATCATTTTGACTGCCTCCAGAAGTTAGATCAGATGGCAAATTGGATTTGGTGCTAGGTCTTTCCCTTTAGGTTTTACCCCAACAATGTTTTCATTAGTTTCGCTCACTCTCGAAATCAAGCATTTTACAGCAGGTTGGAGCAGCCTGTATCTCAGCACAGGAATAAGGTAGGGAAGAATTCAAATGCTCATTTTGACTGCCTCCAGAAGTTAGATCAGATGGCAAATTGGATTTGGTGCTAGGTCTTTCCCTTTAGGTTTTACCCCAACAATGTTTTCATTAGTTTCGCTCACTCTCGAAATCAAGCATTTTACAGCAGGTTGGAGCAGCCTGTATCTCAGCACAGGAATAAGGTAGGGAAGAATTCTAAGGATCATTTTGACTGCCTCCAGAAGTTAGATCAGATGGCAAATTGGATTTGGTGCTAGGTCTTTCCCTTTAGGTTTTACCCCAACAATGTTTTCATTAGTTTCGCTCACTCTCGAAATCAAGCATTTTACAGCAGGTTGGAGCAGCCTGTATCTCAGCACAGGAATAAGGTAGGGAAGAATTCTAAGGCTCATTTTGACTGCCTCCAGAAGTTAGATCAGATGGCAAATTGGATTTGGTGCTAGGTCTTTCCCTTTAGGTTTTACCCCAACAATGTTTTCATTAGTTTCGCTCACTCTCGAAATCAAGCATTTTACAGCAGGTTGGAGCAGCCTGTATCTCAGCACAGGAATAAGGTAGGGAAGAATTCTAAGGATCATTTTGACTGCCTCCAGAAGTTAGATCAGATGGCAAATTGGATTTGGTGCTAGGTCTTTCCCTTTAGGTTTTACCCCAACAATGTTTTCATTAGTTTCGCTCACTCTCGAAATCAAGCATTTTACAGCAGGTTGGAGCAGCCTGTATCTCAGCACAGGAATAAGGTAGGGAAGAATTCTAAGGATCATTTTGACTGCCTCCAGAAGTTAGATCAGATGGCAAATTGGATTTGGTGCTAGGTCTTTCCCTTTAGGTTTTACCCCAACAATGTTTTCATTAGTTTCGCTCACTCTCGAAATCAAGCATTTTACAGCAGGTTGGAGCAGCCTGTATCTCAGCACAGGAATAAGGTAGGGAAGAATTCTAAGGCTCATTTTGACTGCCTCCAGAAGTTAGATCAGATGGCAAATTGATTTGGTGCTAGGTCTTTCCCTTTAGGTTTTACCCCAACAATGTTTTCATTAGTTTCGCTCACTCTCGAAATCAAGCATTTTACAGCAGGTTGGAGCAGCCTGTATCTCAGCACAGGAATAAGGTAGGGAAGAATTCTAAGGATCATTTTGACTGCCTCCAGAAGTTAGATCAGATGGCAAATTGGATTTGGTGCTAGGTCTTTCCCTTTAGGTTTTACCCCAACAATGTTTTCATTAGTTTCGCTCACTCTCGAAATCAAGCATTTTACAGCAGGTTGGAGCAGCCTGTATCTCAGCACAGGAATAAGGTAGGGAAGAATTCTAAGGCTCATTTTGACTGCCTCCAGAAGTTAGATCAGATGGCAAATTGGATTTGGTGCTAGGTCTTTCCCTTTAGGTTTTACCCCAACAATGTTTTCATTAGTTTCGCTCACTCTCGAAATCAAGCATTTTACAGCAGGTTGGAGCAGCCTGTATCTCAGCACAGGAATAAGGTAGGGAAGAATTCTAAGGATCATTTTGACTGCCTCCAGAAGTTAGATCAGATGGCAAATTGGATTTGGTGCTAGGTCTTTCCCTTTAGGTTTTACCCCAACAATGTTTTCATTAGTTTCGCTCACTCTCGAAATCAAGCATTTTACAGCAGGTTGGAGCAGCCTGTATCTCAGCACAGGAATAAGGTAGGGAAGAATTCAAATGCTCATTTTGACTGCCTCCAGAAGTTAGATCAGATGGCAAATTGGATTTGGTGCTAGGTCTTTCCCTTTAGGTTTTACCCCAACAATGTTTTCATTAGTTTCGCTCACTCTCGAAATCAAGCATTTTACAGCAGGTTGGAGCAGCCTGTATCTCAGCACAGGAATAAGGTAGGGAAGAATTCTAAGGATCATTTTGACTGCCTCCAGAAGTTAGATCAGATGGCAAATTGGATTTGGTGCTAGGTCTTTCCCTTTAGGTTTTACCCCAACAATGTTTTCATTAGTTTCGCTCACTCTCGAAATCAAGCATTTTACAGCAGGTTGGAGCAGCCTGTATCTCAGCACAGGAATAAGGTAGGGAAGAATTCTAAGGCTCATTTTGACTGCCTCCAGAAGTTAGATCAGATGGCAAATTGGATTTGGTGCTAGGTCTTTCCCTTTAGGTTTTACCCCAACAATGTTTTCATTAGTTTCGCTCACTCTCGAAATCAAGCATTTTACAGCAGGTTGGAGCAGCCTGTATCTCAGCACAGGAATAAGGTAGGGAAGAATTCTAAGGCTCATTTTGACTGCCTCCAGAAGTTAGGTCAGATGGCAAATTGGATTTGGTGCTAGGTCTTTCCCTTTAGGTTTTACCCCAACAATGTTTTCATTAGTTTCGCTCACTCTCGAAATCAAGCATTTTACAGCAGGTTGGAGCAGCCTGTATCTCAGCACAGGAATAAGGTAGGGAAGAATTCTAAGGATCATTTTGACTGCCTCCAGAAGTTAGATCAGATGGCAAATTGGATTTGGTGCTAGGTCTTTCCCTTTAGGTTTTACCCCAACAATGTTTTCATTAGTTTCGCTCACTCTCGAAATCAAGCATTTTACAGCAGGTTGGAGCAGCCTGTATCTCAGCACAGGAATAAGGTAGGGAAGAATTCTAAGGCTCATTTTGACTGCCTCCAGAAGTTAGATCAGATGGCAAATTGGATTTGGTGCTAGGTCTTTCCCTTTAGGTTTTACCCCAACAATGTTTTCATTAGTTTCGCTCACTCTCGAAATCAAGCATTTTACAGCAGGTTGGAGCAGCCTGTATCTCAGCACAGGAATAAGGTAGGGAAGAATTCTAAGGATCATTTTGACTGCCTCCAGAAGTTAGATCAGATGGCAAATTGGATTTGGTGCTAGGTCTTTCCCTTTAGGTTTTACCCCAACAATGTTTTCATTAGTTTCGCTCACTCTCGAAATCAAGCATTTTACAGCAGGTTGGAGCAGCCTGTATCTCAGCACAGGAATAAGGTAGGGAAGAATTCTAAGGCTCATTTTGACTGCCTCCAGAAGTTAGATCAGATGGCAAATTGATTTGGTGCTAGGTCTTTCCCTTTAGGTTTTACCCCAACAATGTTTTCATTAGTTTCGCTCACTCTCGAAATCAAGCATTTTACAGCAGGTTGGAGCAGCCTGTATCTCAGCACAGGAATAAGGTAGGGAAGAATTCTAAGGATCATTTTGACTGCCTCCAGAAGTTAGATCAGATGGCAAATTGGATTTGGTGCTAGGTCTTTCCCTTTAGGTTTTACCCCAACAATGTTTTCATTAGTTTCGCTCACTCTCGAAATCAAGCATTTTACAGCAGGTTGGAGCAGCCTGTATCTCAGCACAGGAATAAGGTAGGGAAGAATTCTAAGGCTCATTTTGACTGCCTCCAGAAGTTAGATCAGATGGCAAATTGGATTTGGTGCTAGGTCTTTCCCTTTAGGTTTTACCCCAACAATGTTTTCATTAGTTTCGCTCACTCTCGAAATCAAGCATTTTACAGCAGGTTGGAGCAGCCTGTATCTCAGCACAGGAATAAGGTAGGGAAGAATTCTAAGGATCATTTTGACTGCCTCCAGAAGTTAGATCAGATGGCAAATTGGATTTGGTGCTAGGTCTTTCCCTTTAGGTTTTACCCCAACAATGTTTTCATTAGTTTCGCTCACTCTCGAAATCAAGCATTTTACAGCAGGTTGGAGCAGCCTGTATCTCAGCACAGGAATAAGGTAGGGAAGAATTCAAATGCTCATTTTGACTGCCTCCAGAAGTTAGATCAGATGGCAAATTGGATTTGGTGCTAGGTCTTTCCCTTTAGGTTTTACCCCAACAATGTTTTCATTAGTTTCGCTCACTCTCGAAATCAAGCATTTTACAGCAGGTTGGAGCAGCCTGTATCTCAGCACAGGAATAAGGTAGGGAAGAATTCTAAGGATCATTTTGACTGCCTCCAGAAGTTAGATCAGATGGCAAATTGGATTTGGTGCTAGGTCTTTCCCTTTAGGTTTTACCCCAACAATGTTTTCATTAGTTTCGCTCACTCTCGAAATCAAGCATTTTACAGCAGGTTGGAGCAGCCTGTATCTCAGCACAGGAATAAGGTAGGGAAGAATTCTAAGGCTCATTTTGACTGCCTCCAGAAGTTAGATCAGATGGCAAATTGGATTTGGTGCTAGGTCTTTCCCTTTAGGTTTTACCCCAACAATGTTTTCATTAGTTTCGCTCACTCTCGAAATCAAGCATTTTACAGCAGGTTGGAGCAGCCTGTATCTCAGCACAGGAATAAGGTAGGGAAGAATTCTAAGGCTCATTTTGACTGCCTCCAGAAGTTAGGTCAGATGGCAAATTGGATTTGGTGCTAGGTCTTTCCCTTTAGGTTTTACCCCAACAATGTTTTCATTAGTTTCGCTCACTCTCGAAATCAAGCATTTTACAGCAGGTTGGAGCAGCCTGTATCTCAGCACAGGAATAAGGTAGGGAAGAATTCTAAGGATCATTTTGACTGCCTCCAGAAGTTAGATCAGATGGCAAATTGGATTTGGTGCTAGGTCTTTCCCTTTAGGTTTTTACCCCAACAATGTTTTCATTAGTTTCGCTCACTCTCGAAATCAAGCATTTTACAGCAGGTTGGAGCAGCCTGTATCTCAGCACAGGAATAAGGTAGGGAAGAATTCTAAGGCTCATTTTGACTGCCTCCAGAAGTTAGATCAGATGGCAAATTGGATTTGGTGCTAGGTCTTTCCCTTTAGGTTTTACCCCAACAATGTTTTCATTAGTTTCGCTCACTCTCGAAATCAAGCATTTTACAGCAGGTTGGAGCAGCCTGTATCTCAGCACAGGAATAAGGTAGGGAAGAATTCTAAGGCTCATTTTGACTGCCTCCAGAAGTTAGATCAGATGGCAAATTGGATTTGGTGCTAGGTCTTTCCCTTTAGGTTTTACCCCAACAATGTTTTCATTAGTTTCGCTCACTCTCGAAATCAAGCATTTTACAGCAGGTTGGAGCAGCCTGTATCTGAGCACAGGAATAAGGTAGGGAAGAATTCTAAGGCTCATTTTGACTGCCTCCAGAAGTTAGATCAGATGGCAAATTGGATTTGGTGCTAGGTCTTTCCCTTTAGGTTTTACCCCAACAATGTTTTCATTAGTTTCGCTCACTCTCGAAATCAAGCATTTTACAGCAGGTTGGAGCAGCCTGTATCTCAGCACAGGAATAAGGTAGGGAAGAATTCTAAGGATCATTTTGACTGCCTCCAGAAGTTAGATCAGATGGCAAATTGGATTTGGTGCTAGGTCTTTCCCTTTAGGTTTTACCCCAACAATGTTTTCATTAGTTTCGCTCACTCTCGAAATCAAGCATTTTACAGCAGGTTGGAGCAGCCTGTATCTCAGCACAGGAATAAGGTAGGGAAGAATTCTAAGGATCATTTTGACTGCCTCCAGAAGTTAGATCAGATGGCAAATTGGATTTGGTGCTAGGTCTTTCCCTTTAGGTTTTACCCCAACAATGTTTTCATTAGTTTCGCTCACTCTCGAAATCAAGCATTTTACAGCAGGTTGGAGCAGCCTGTATCTCAGCACAGGAATAAGGTAGGGAAGAATTCTAAGGCTCATTTTGACTGCCTCCAGAAGTTAGATCAGATGGCAAATTGGATTTGGTGCTAGGTCTTTCCCTTTAGGTTTTACCCCAACAATGTTTTCATTAGTTTCGCTCACTCTCGAAATCAAGCATTTTACAGCAGGTTGGAGCAGCCTGTATCTCAGCACAGGAATAAGGTAGGGAAGAATTCTAAGGATCATTTTGACTGCCTCCAGAAGTTAGATCAGATGGCAAATTGGATTTGGTGCTAGGTCTTTCCCTTTAGGTTTTACCCCAACAATGTTTTCATTAGTTTCGCTCACTCTTGAAATCAAGCATTTTACAGCAGGTTGGAGCAGCCTGTATCTCAGCACAGGAATAAGGTAGGGAAGAATTCTAAGGATCATTTTGACTGCCTCCAGAAGTTAGATCAGATGGCAAATTGGATTTGGTGCTAGGTCTTTCCCTTTAGGTTTTACCCCAACAATGTTTTCATTAGTTTCGCTCACTCTCGAAATCAAGCATTTTACAGCAGGTTGGAGCAGCCTGTATCTCAGCACAGGAATAAGGTAGGGAAGAATTCTAAGGCTCATTTTGACTGCCTCCAGAAGTTAGATCAGATGGCAAATTGGATTTGGTGCTAGGTCTTTCCCTTTAGGTTTTACCCCAACAATGTTTTCATTAGTTTCGCTCACTCTCGAAATCAAGCATTTTACAGCAGGTTGGAGCAGCCTGTATCTCAGCACAGGAATAAGGTAGGGAAGAATTCTAAGGCTCATTTTGACTGCCTCCAGAAGTTAGATCAGATGGCAAATTGGATTTGGTGCTAGGTCTTTCCCTTTAGGTTTTACCCCAACAATGTTTTCATTAGTTTCGCTCACTCTCGAAATCAAGCATTTTACAGCAGGTTGGAGCAGCCTGTATCTCAGCACAGGAATAAGGTAGGGAAGAATTCTAAGGCTCATTTTGACTGCCTCCAGAAGTTAGATCAGATGGCAAATTGGATTTGGTGCTAGGTCTTTCCCTTTAGGTTTTACCCCAACAATGTTTTCATTAGTTTCGCTCACTCTCGAAATCAAGCATTTTACAGCAGGTTGGAGCAGCCTGTATCTCAGCACAGGAATAAGGTAGGGAAGAATTCTAAGGCTCATTTTGACTGCCTCCAGAAGTTAGATCAGATGGCAAATTGGATTTGGTGCTAGGTCTTTCCCTTTAGGTTTTACCCCAACAATGTTTTCATTAGTTTCGCTCACTCTCGAAATCAAGCATTTTACAGCAGGTTGGAGCAGCCTGTATCTCAGCACAGGAATAAGGTAGGGAAGAATTCTAAGGCTCATTTTGACTGCCTCCAGAAGTTAGATCAGATGGCAAATTGGATTTGGTGCTAGGTCTTTCCCTTTAGGTTTTACCCCAACAATGTTTTCATTAGTTTCGCTCACTCTCGAAATCAAGCATTTTACAGCAGGTTGGAGCAGCCTGTATCTCAGCACAGGAATAAGGTAGGGAAGAATTCTAAGGCTCATTTTGACTGCCTCCAGAAGTTAGATCAGATGGCAAATTGGATTTGGTGCTAGGTCTTTCCCTTTAGGTTTTACCCCAACAATGTTTTCATTAGTTTCGCTCACTCTCGAAATCAAGCATTTTACAGCAGGTTGGAGCAGCCTGTATCTCAGCACAGGAATAAGGTAGGGAAGAATTCTAAGGATCATTTTGACTGCCTCCAGAAGTTAGATCAGATGGCAAATTGGATTTGGTGCTAGGTCTTTCCCTTTAGGTTTTACCCCAACAATGTTTTCATTAGTTTCGCTCACTCTCGAAATCAAGCATTTTACAGCAGGTTGGAGCAGCCTGTATCTCAGCACAGGAATAAGGTAGGGAAGAATTCTAAGGATCATTTTGACTGCCTCCAGAAGTTAGATCAGATGGCAAATTGGATTTGGTGCTAGGTCTTTCCCTTTAGGTTTTACCCCAACAATGTTTTCATTAGTTTCGCTCACTCTCGAAATCAAGCATTTTACAGCAGGTTGGAGCAGCCTGTATCTCAGCACAGGAATAAGGTAGGGAAGAATTCTAAGGCTCATTTTGACTGCCTCCAGAAGTTAGATCAGATGGCAAATTGGATTTGGTGCTAGGTCTTTCCCTTTAGGTTTTACCCCAACAATGTTTTCATTAGTTTCGCTCACTCTCGAAATCAAGCATTTTACAGCAGGTTGGAGCAGCCTGTATCTCAGCACAGGAATAAGGTAGGGAAGAATTCTAAGGCTCATTTTGACTGCCTCCAGAAGTTAGATCAGATGGCAAATTGGATTTGGTGCTAGGTCTTTCCCTTTAGGTTTTACCCCAACAATGTTTTCATTAGTTTCGCTCACTCTCGAAATCAAGCATTTTACAGCAGGTTGGAGCAGCCTGTATCTCAGCACAGGAATAAGGTAGGGAAGAATTCTAAGGATCATTTTGACTGCCTCCAGAAGTTAGATCAGATGGCAAATTGGATTTGGTGCTAGGTCTTTCCCTTTAGGTTTTACCCCAACAATGTTTTCATTAGTTTCGCTCACTCTCGAAATCAAGCATTTTACAGCAGGTTGGAGCAGCCTGTATCTCAGCACAGGAATAAGGTAGGGAAGAATTCTAAGGCTCATTTTGACTGCCTCCAGAAGTTAGATCAGATGGCAAATTGGATTTGGTGCTAGGTCTTTCTCTTTAGGTTTTACCCCAACAATGTTTTCATTAGTTTCGCTCACTCTCGAAATCAAGCATTTTACAGCAGGTTGGAGCAGCCTGTATCTCAGCACAGGAATAAGGTAGGGAAGAATTCTAAGGATCATTTTGACTGCCTCCAGAAGTTAGATCAGATGGCAAATTGGATTTGGTGCTAGGTCTTTCCCTTTAGGTTTTACCCCAACAATGTTTTCATTAGTTTCGCTCACTCTCGAAATCAAGCATTTTACAGCAGGTTGGAGCAGCCTGTATCTCAGCACAGGAATAAGGTAGGGAAGAATTCTAAGGATCATTTTGACTGCCTCCAGAAGTTAGATCAGATGGCAAATTGGATTTGGTGCTAGGTCTTTCCCTTTAGGTTTTACCCCAACAATGTTTTCATTAGTTTCGCTCACTCTCGAAATCAAGCATTTTACAGCAGGTTGGAGCAGCCTGTATCTCAGCACAGGAATAAGGTAGGGAAGAATTCTAAGGATCATTTTGACTGCCTCCAGAAGTTAGATCAGATGGCAAATTGGATTTGGTGCTAGGTCTTTCCCTTTAGGTTTTACCCCAACAATGTTTTCATTAGTTTCGCTCACTCTCGAAATCAAGCATTTTACAGCAGGTTGGAGCAGCCTGTATCTCAGCACAGGAATAAGGTAGGGAAGAATTCTAAGGATCATTTTGACTGCCTCCAGAAGTTAGATCAGATGGCAAATTGGATTTGGTGCTAGGTCTTTCCCTTTAGGTTTTACCCCAACAATGTTTTCATTAGTTTCGCTCACTCTCGAAATCAAGCATTTTACAGCAGGTTGGAGCAGCCTGTATCTCAGCACAGGAATAAGGTAGGGAAGAATTCTAAGGCTCATTTTGACTGCCTCCAGAAGTTAGATCAGATGGCAAATTGGATTTGGTGCTAGGTCTTTCTCTTTAGGTTTTACCCCAACAATGTTTTCATTAGTTTCGCTCACTCTCGAAATCAAGCATTTTACAGCAGGTTGGAGCAGCCTGTATCTCAGCACAGGAATAAGGTAGGGAAGAATTCTAAGGCTCATTTTGACTGCCTCCAGAAGTTAGATCAGATGGCAAATTGGATTTGGTGCTAGGTCTTTCCCTTTAGGTTTTACCCCAACAATGTTTTCATTAGTTTCGCTCACTCTCGAAATCAAGCATTTTACAGCAGGTTGGAGCAGCCTGTATCTCAGCACAGGAATAAGGTAGGGAAGAATTCTAAGGCTCATTTTGACTGCCTCCAGAAGTTAGATCAGATGGCAAATTGGATTTGGTGCTAGGTCTTTCCCTTTAGGTTTTACCCCAACAATGTTTTCATTAGTTTCGCTCACTCTCGAAATCAAGCATTTTACAGCAGGTTGGAGCAGCCTGTATCTCAGCACAGGAATAAGGTAGGGAAGAATTCTAAGGATCATTTTGACTGCCTCCAGAAGTTAGATCAGATGGCAAATTGGATTTGGTGCTAGGTCTTTCCCTTTAGGTTTTACCCCAACAATGTTTTCATTAGTTTCGCTCACTCTCGAAATCAAGCATTTTACAGCAGGTTGGAGCAGCCTGTATCTCAGCACAGGAATAAGGTAGGGAAGAATTCTAAGGCTCATTTTGACTGCCTCCAGAAGTTAGATCAGATGGCAAATTGGATTTGGTGCTAGGTCTTTCCCTTTAGGTTTTACCCCAACAATGTTTTCATTAGTTTCGCTCACTCTCGAAATCAAGCATTTTACAGCAGGTTGGAGCAGCCTGTATCTCAGCACAGGAATAAGGTAGGGAAGAATTCTAAGGATCATTTTGACTGCCTCCAGAAGTTAGATCAGATGGCAAATTGGATTTGGTGCTAGGTCTTTCCCTTTAGGTTTTACCCCAACAATGTTTTCATTAGTTTCGCTCACTCTCGAAATCAAGCATTTTACAGCAGGTTGGAGCAGCCTGTATCTCAGCACAGGAATAAGGTAGGGAAGAATTCTAAGGCTCATTTTGACTGCCTCCAGAAGTTAGATCAGATGGCAAATTGGATTTGGTGCTAGGTCTTTCCCTTTAGGTTTTACCCCAACAATGTTTTCATTAGTTTCGCTCACTCTCAAAATCAAGCATTTTACAGCAGGTTGGAGCAGCCTGTATCTCAGCACAGGAATAAGGTAGGGAAGAATTCTAAGGATCATTTTGACTGCCTCCAGAAGTTAGATCAGATGGCAAATTGGATTTGGTGCTAGGTCTTTCCCTTTAGGTTTTACCCCAACAATGTTTTCATTAGTTTCGCTCACTCTCGAAATCAAGCATTTTACAGCAGGTTGGAGCAGCCTGTATCTCAGCACAGGAATAAGGTAGGGAAGAATTCTAAGGATCATTTTGACTGCCTCCAGAAGTTAGATCAGATGGCAAATTGGATTTGGTGCTAGGTCTTTCCCTTTAGGTTTTACCCCAACAATGTTTTCATTAGTTTCGCTCACTCTCGAAATCAAGCATTTTACAGCAGGTTGGAGCAGCCTGTATCTCAGCACAGGAATAAGGTAGGGAAGAATTCTAAGGATCATTTTGACTGCCTCCAGAAGTTAGATCAGATGGCAAATTGGATTTGGTGCTAGGTCTTTCCCTTTAGGTTTTACCCCAACAATGTTTTCATTAGTTTCGCTCACTCTCGAAATCAAGCATTTTACAGCAGGTTGGAGCAGCCTGTATCTCAGCACAGGAATAAGGTAGGGAAGAATTCTAAGGATCATTTTGACTGCCTCCAGAAGTTAGATCAGATGGCAAATTGGATTTGGTGCTAGGTCTTTCCCTTTAGGTTTTACCCCAACAATGTTTTCATTAGTTTCGCTCACTCTCGAAATCAAGCATTTTACAGCAGGTTGGAGCAGCCTGTATCTCAGCACAGGAATAAGGTAGGGAAGAATTCTAAGGATCATTTTGACTGCCTCCAGAAGTTAGATCAGATGGCAAATTGGATTTGGTGCTAGGTCTTTCCCTTTAGGTTTTACCCCAACAATGTTTTCATTAGTTTCGCTCACTCTCGAAATCAAGCATTTTACAGCAGGTTGGAGCAGCCTGTATCTCAGCACAGGAATAAGGTAGGGAAGAATTCTAAGGATCATTTTGACTGCCTCCAGAAGTTAGATCAGATGGCAAATTGGATTTGGTGCTAGGTCTTTCCCTTTAGGTTTTACCCCAACAATGTTTTCATTAGTTTCGCTCACTCTCGAAATCAAGCATTTTACAGCAGGTTGGAGCAGCCTGTATCTCAGCACAGGAATAAGGTAGGGAAGAATTCTAAGGATCATTTTGACTGCCTCCAGAAGTTAGATCAGATGGCAAATTGGATTTGGTGCTAGGTCTTTCCCTTTAGGTTTTACCCCAACAATGTTTTCATTAGTTTCGCTCACTCTCGAAATCAAGCATTTTACAGCAGGTTGGAGCAGCCTGTATCTCAGCACAGGAATAAGGTAGGGAAGAATTCTAAGGATCATTTTGACTGCCTCCAGAAGTTAGATCAGATGGCAAATTGGATTTGGTGCTAGGTCTTTCCCTTTAGGTTTTACCCCAACAATGTTTTCATTAGTTTCGCTCACTCTCGAAATCAAGCATTTTACAGCAGGTTGGAGCAGCCTGTATCTCAGCACAGGAATAAGGTAGGGAAGAATTCTAAGGCTCATTTTGACTGCCTCCAGAAGTTAGATCAGATGGCAAATTGGATTTGGTGCTAGGTCTTTCCCTTTAGGTTTTACCCCAACAATGTTTTCATTAGTTTCGCTCACTCTCGAAATCAAGCATTTTACAGCAGGTTGGAGCAGCCTGTATCTCAGCACAGGAATAAGGTAGGGAAGAATTCTAAGGATCATTTTGACTGCCTCCAGAAGTTAGATCAGATGGCAAATTGGATTTGGTGCTAGGTCTTTCCCTTTAGGTTTTACCCCAACAATGTTTTCATTAGTTTCGCTCACTCTCGAAATCAAGCATTTTACAGCAGGTTGGAGCAGCCTGTATCTCAGCACAGGAATAAGGTAGGGAAGAATTCTAAGGATCATTTTGACTGCCTCCAGAAGTTAGATCAGATGGCAAATTGGATTTGGTGCTAGGTCTTTCCCTTTAGGTTTTACCCCAACAATGTTTTCATTAGTTTCGCTCACTCTCGAAATCAAGCATTTTACAGCAGGTTGGAGCAGCCTGTATCTCAGCACAGGAATAAGGTAGGGAAGAATTCTAAGGCTCATTTTGACTGCCTCCAGAAGTTAGATCAGATGGCAAATTGGATTTGGTGCTAGGTCTTTCCCTTTAGGTTTTACCCCAACAATGTTTTCATTAGTTTCGCTCACTCTCGAAATCAAGCATTTTACAGCAGGTTGGAGCAGCCTGTATCTCAGCACAGGAATATTGTAGGGAAGAACTCAAATGCTCATTTTGACTGCCTCCAGAAGTTAGATCAGATGGCAAATTGGATTTGGTGCTAGGTCTTTCCCTTTAGGTTTTACCCCAACAATGTTTTCATTAGTTTCGCTCACTCTCGAAATCAAGCATTTTACAGCAGGTTGGAGCAGCCTGTATCTCAGCACAGGAATAAGGTAGGGAAGAATTCTAAGGATCATTTTGACTGCCTCCAGAAGTTAGATCAGATGGCAAATTGGATTTGGTGCTAGGTCTTTCCCTTTAGGTTTTACCCCAACAATGTTTTCATTAGTTTCGCTCACTCTCGAAATCAAGCATTTTACAGCAGGTTGGAGCAGCCTGTATCTCAGCACAGGAATAAGGTAGGGAAGAATTCTAAGGATCATTTTGACTGCCTCCAGAAGTTAGATCAGATGGCAAATTGGATTTGGTGCTAGGTCTTTCCCTTTAGGTTTTACCCCAACAATGTTTTCATTAGTTTCGCTCACTCTCGAAATCAAGCATTTTACAGCAGGTTGGAGCAGCCTGTATCTCAGCACAGGAATAAGGTAGGGAAGAATTCTAAGGATCATTTTGACTGCCTCCAGAAGTTAGATCAGATGGCAAATTGGATTTGGTGCTAGGTCTTTCCCTTTAGGTTTTACCCCAACAATGTTTTCATTAGTTTCGCTCACTCTCGAAATCAAGCATTTTACAGCAGGTTGGAGCAGCCTGTATCTCAGCACAGGAATAAGGTAGGGAAGAATTCTAAGGATCATTTTGACTGCCTCCAGAAGTTAGATCAGATGGCAAATTGGATTTGGTGCTACGTCTTTCCCTTTAGGTTTTACCCCAACAATGTTTTCATTAGTTTCGCTCACTCTCGAAATCAAGCATTTTACAGCAGGTTGGAGCAGCCTGTATCTCAGCACAGGAATAAGGTAGGGAAGAATTCTAAGGCTCATTTTGACTGCCTCCAGAAGTTAGATCAGATGGCAAATTGGATTTGGTGCTAGGTCTTTCCCTTTAGGTTTTACCCCAACAATGTTTTCATTAGTTTCGCTCACTCTCGAAATCAAGCATTTTACAGCAGGTTGGAGCAGCCTGTATCTCAGCACAGGAATAAGGTAGGGAAGAATTCTAAGGATCATTTTGACTGCCTCCAGAAGTTAGATCAGATGGCAAATTGGATTTGGTGCTAGGTCTTTCTCTTTAGGTTTTACCCCAACAATGTTTTCATTAGTTTCGCTCACTCTCGAAATCAAGCATTTTACAGCAGGTTGGAGCAGCCTGTATCTCAGCACAGGAATAAGGTAGGGAAGAATTCTAAGGATCATTTTGACTGCCTCCAGAAGTTAGATCAGATGGCAAATTGGATTTGGTGCTAGGTCTTTCCCTTTAGGTTTTACCCCAACAATGTTTTCATTAGTTTCGCTCACTCTCGAAATCAAGCATTTTACAGCAGGTTGGAGCAGCCTGTATCTCAGCACAGGAATAAGGTAGGGAAGAATTCTAAGGATCATTTTGACTGCCTCCAGAAGTTAGATCAGATGGCAAATTGGATTTGGTGCTAGGTCTTTCCCTTTAGGTTTTACCCCAACAATGTTTTCATTAGTTTCGCTCACTCTCGAAATCAAGCATTTTACAGCAGGTTGGAGCAGCCTGTATCTCAGCACAGGAATAAGGTAGGGAAGAATTCTAAGGATCATTTTGACTGCCTCCAGAAGTTAGATCAGATGGCAAATTGGATTTGGTGCTAGGTCTTTCCCTTTAGGTTTTACCCCAACAATGTTTTCATTAGTTTTGCTCACTCTCGAAATCAAGCATTTTACAGCAGGTTGGAGCAGCCTGTATCTCAGCACAGGAATAAGGAAGGGAAGAATTCTAAGGCTCATTTTGACTGCCTCCAGAAGTTAGATCAGATGGCAAATTGGATTTGGTGCTAGGTCTTTCCCTTTAGGTTTTACCCCAACAATGTTTTCATTAGTTTCGCTCACTCTCGAAATCAAGCATTTTACAGCAGGTTGGAGCAGCCTGTATCTCAGCACAGGAATAAGGTAGGGAAGAATTCTAAGGCTCATTTTGACTGCCTCCAGAAGTTAGATCAGATGGCAAATTGGATTTGGTGCTAGGTCTTTCCCTTTAGGTTTTACCCCAACAATGTTTTCATTAGTTTCGCTCACTCTCGAAATCAAGCATTTTACAGCAGGTTGGAGCAGCCTGTATCTCAGCACAGGAATAAGGTAGGGAAGAATTCTAAGGCTCATTTTGACTGCCTCCAGAAGTTAGATCAGATGGCAAATTGGATTTGGTGCTAGGTCTTTCCCTTTAGGTTTTACCCCAACAATGTTTTCATTAGTTTCGCTCACTCTCGAAATCAAGCATTTTACAGCAGGTTGGAGCAGCCTGTATCTCAGCACAGGAATAAGGTAGGGAAGAATTCTAAGGCTCATTTTGACTGCCTCCAGAAGTTAGATCAGATGGCAAATTGGATTTGGTGCTAGGTCTTTCCCTTTAGGTTTTACCCCAACAATGTTTTCATTAGTTTCGCTCACTCTCGAAATCAAGCATTTTACAGCAGGTTGGAGCAGCCTGTATCTCAGCACAGGAATAAGGTAGGGAAGAATTCTAAGGATCATTTTGACTGCCTCCAGAAGTTAGATCAGATGGCAAATTGGATTTGGTGCTAGGTCTTTCCCTTTAGGTTTTACCCCAACAATGTTTTCATTAGTTTCGCTCACTCTCGAAATCAAGCATTTTACAGCAGGTTGGAGCAGCCTGTATCTCAGCACAGGAATAAGGTAGGGAAGAATTCTAAGGATCATTTTGACTGCCTCCAGAAGTTAGATCAGATGGCAAATTGGATTTGGTGCTAGGTCTTTCCCTTTAGGTTTTACCCCAACAATGTTTTCATTAGTTTCGCTCACTCTCGAAATCAAGCATTTTACAGCAGGTTGGAGCAGCCTGTATCTCAGCACAGGAATAAGGTAGGGAAGAATTCTAAGGATCATTTTGACTGCCTCCAGAAGTTAGATCAGATGGCAAATTGGATTTGGTGCTAGGTCTTTCCCTTTAGGTTTTACCCCAACAATGTTTTCATTAGTTTCGCTCACTCTCGAAATCAAGCATTTTACAGCAGGTTGGAGCAGCCTGTATCTCAGCACAGGAATAAGGTAGGGAAGAATTCTAAGGCTCATTTTGACTGCCTCCAGAAGTTAGATCAGATGGCAAATTGGATTTGGTGCTAGGTCTTTCCCTTTAGGTTTTACCCCAACAATGTTTTCATTAGTTTCGCTCACTCTCGAAATCAAGCATTTTACAGCAGGTTGGAGCAGCCTGTATCTCAGCACAGGAATAAGGTAGGGAAGAATTCTAAGGCTCATTTTGACTGCCTCCAGAAGTTAGATCAGATGGCAAATTGGATTTGGTGCTAGGTCTTTCCCTTTAGGTTTTACCCCAACAATGTTTTCATTAGTTTCGCTCACTCTCGAAATCAAGCATTTTACAGCAGGTTGGAGCAGCCTGTATCTCAGCACAGGAATAAGGTAGGGAAGAATTCTAAGGCTCATTTTGACTGCCTCCAGAAGTTAGATCAGATGGCAAATTGGATTTGGTGCTAGGTCTTTCCCTTTAGGTTTTACCCCAACAATGTTTTCATTAGTTTCGCTCACTCTCGAAATCAAGCATTTTACAGCAGGTTGGAGCAGCCTGTATCTCAGCACAGGAATAAGGTAGGGAAGAATTCTAAGGATCATTTTGACTGCCTCCAGAAGTTAGATCAGATGGCAAATTGGATTTGGTGCTAGGTCTTTCCCTTTAGGTTTTACCCCAACAATGTTTTCATTAGTTTCGCTCACTCTCGAAATCAAGCATTTTACAGCAGGTTGGAGCAGCCTGTATCTCAGCACAGGAATAAGGTAGGGAAGAATTCTAAGGATCATTTTGACTGCCTCCAGAAGTTAGATCAGATGGCAAATTGGATTTGGTGCTAGGTCTTTCCCTTTAGGTTTTACCCCAACAATGTTTTCATTAGTTTTGCTCACTCTCGAAATCAAGCATTTTACAGCAGGTTGGAGCAGCCTGTATCTCAGCACAGGAATAAGGTAGGGAAGAATTCTAAGGATCATTTTGACTGCCTCCAGAAGTTAGATCAGATGGCAAATTGGATTTGGTGCTAGGTCTTTCCCTTTAGGTTTTACCCCAACAA